>NC_061116.1:46227911-46335411 GCF_002878395.1 Capsicum annuum
ATATATATATATATATATATATATATATACATAAGGCCACAAGAAGAGGAAATGACCAAGATACCCTTTTGAAAAAAAAGTTGAAAATTGCAGATCGGGGCCTGTGACGGTTGATCTGATGGTCCATCAGATTAGCTGATAGTCCACCAGGTCGTCCGTTACTCGAGTGTCAAAACTGGAATGTTCTTCCTTGACGTGATGGTCGAAGTGACGGTCTGTCAGAGGGACTGACGGTCCATGATATCGCCCGTCACTCGTGGCTCAGGAATGGGATATTCTGCCTCGGTCTGACAGACACCTTGACGGTCCGTCAACTTTGTGACGGTCAACCACTTTAACCATCACACGACATCCAAAAAATGAAGATACTTCCTTGTCTTGATGGGACATTTTACGGTCCACCAAGGACCTGACGGTCCACCAGGTTGATGTCAAACCTGGGCAATCTGATAGCATTCAGTAAAACAGCCATAACTCACTCATCCGATATTGGATTTTGATGAAATTGGTATCGATGGAAAGATTATTAAATGCTCTGCATGAAAAAAAGTGGAAATTAAAGAAATAAAACATGGTTTAAACATCAATTACTTTGTAAGTCATACATATCTATGAAACCTTATTCTGTCTTAGCTAAATTGTAATTTGATCTAAATAAGCTCCTGAGCATTTTTAATATAAGAATAAGAGGAGACTAAGAGAGAAAATGAGGAGGAGAGAAGGTAATCATTTGATTCCCCCAAAGTAGTTGTTATTGATGTTTGATGATGCTGGGTTAATTGGGAGTTAGTAAATAGAAATGTTATAATGAACCTATTTTGGCCCAGGTCCAGCTGGATAATATGCACCTTAAAGAAGGATTTTTGCTTAAGTTAAGGGTATCTATAATAGAGGTGCGTAACATGAAAAGAAAAAAGCAATGTGGAAGGAATGACTAATACTCCCAACCTAGTTTGAGAAAATAAGCTAAGTGAAAAAGGTGCTAACAAAAGAAAGAGTGGGGAGAAATAGAAGGATAAATTGGTGTTGGAAAATAGAGTTAATTGATAATTCTTGTATTAAAACACTTAGGAGAAATAGTCACTATTTTTTAAAATAGTACCTACCTGTCCCTAAGCCTTTATTACAACCCAAAAAAGACCTAGTTGATCCATCACCCAAACATCCGACTATTAGTGGAGTAGGACACTAAGGGCAAGCTTATGGTTTCTTCACTATCATGTACGAATTCATTGTTGAGAGCGAGTGATTTGATGTTGATACTCATTATTTTTGCATTGATATCATTGTGAGTAAATATGAGGAAATTTTCTTGAGTTAGGATGCAGACGGATGAAAGCTAGAGTCCTTATTCTGTTTCTTTGATTGAGTTTGCCAACATGTTAGAAATTCATTATTGAGATAGAAATTTTGTACTAAATTATCAAGGATACGTTATTTAAAAGTGTAAGTGCTTATTGCAACATAACTTTGAGATTGTGATGTAAAGAGGAAGTAATTATATTTTTGAATTCATGTGTTCAAGGACAAACAAGGTTTTAAGTGTGGGGTGGTGATCTTGGGCATATTTATATGCTCAAAGCATCAATATCCACCCAGATTCAGACTTATTTCAAGAACTTTTGTATGAATTCTTCAGTATAATTTAGCTTTTATTCCTTTTCGCGCCTAATGGATATGATTAGTACTTTCAGGGTAAAAATCATGAAGAATTATGCATAATTGAATACAACGAGGATATGGAAGCATTGAAGGAATACAAGGGAGTGAAATTAAGCTAAGAAAATAGAAGCTAGAAAGTAGGAATCCTAATTTGAAGACAATCGAAGTCGCGTGGATCAACAAAATAGCAATGGTTCAATTCCAGAGAAGGCCCGTGAAACTACCGTGGCGCGAAGAAGTTTCATTTATTAGATTTGGCGACCTGAAAGTTTAGTGCGTCGTGGAGGATGACTATTTAACAATTGACCCAATCCAGTGGCTCACCGCGATAGTGGTGCATCGCGGTGAGGGTGCATTTTACAATTGTAAGAAAATATTTGAGCTCTGCGATTTCCTAGATTTTAATGGAAAATAACAATTGAAGTCATGACGCGACGCGCCAGGTGGACAAATCGGGAATATTTTAAGTGTTTTGTCCCAGCTATAAAAGAAAAATCCAAGATAATTTGAGGGGACTTTTGTCAAGCAGAGCAATGGCGGAAAAGTAGAAAATTCTCTCTTTTAGGGTTCTTAAACATTCTTTTAAATTTCTTTAATTGAAGACTTGTTTTGGGTATGATTTATTACTTATTTAGGATGATAAATTCAAACATGAGTAGCTAAACACCCTATTTCTGGGGTTGAGGCTAAGAACATGATTACTCTTTAATTTTCTTATTCATAGTTTCTTTTTGAATTATCATCTGGGTTGTTCTTAATTTCTTGAGCTTACTATTTTAATAATTGGCCACCAGTAGAATAAATTTATATTTCTATGTGAATCCGAGAGGAGAATCATAGGATAGAACGAAGAAATTAGGGAGCAAGGTTCTTATTCTTTTATAAAAGCAGGGATTTGAATTAGCATCTAGAATAGGGATATACCTAGAAGCCTTGCTTGGTTCACTTGCAAGAAGACAACTTCATGAATTTAGAAGATTTGTTGTAACTCTGCAGGAGTTGTAGTTACAACATTCAGTAAATAGAAGATTTGAGTTCAGGAGACCAAGATCGTGGCATGACCCTTGTGAATCATCAAGCCGATAACCAATTAGACTGTGATAAGAATAGAGAATTGTATGATTGTTCAAAATACCTCAACCCTGGAATCGTCCTCATTATTTATTACAACCGTCGGTTTCTTTGCTCTAATCATCATTAATTATTTCTTATTTAGTAATTTACATTTTATTTACATAATCAAATTAATCTTGATAACATCAATCACTTAATACTCAATTTTCTTGAACTAAAGATTGAATAAATTTCTAGTTTATTGATCCTTGAGGGAACGATATCTAACTGTCTAGTTCAATATATTACTTACACAATCACGTACACTTGTATGTGCGTAGAGACGCAACATAATACTTTGGACTTTCTATAATATATAAAGAAAACATATTATATATATCCCCATCCAGAGCTTAGAATTACTTGTACAGAACTGAAGGATGATTTAGCAAGGTGTAAGGACATTAATATTCTAGTCAATATTATTATGTACCTATTATTCAAGTATGAGTGCCCAAATCAATTGAAATATGGGAAGTTTAGTATTCATTATTGCATGAAAACATCTAGCGGTATAATCCCATTTGCCATAGCTACTGCTATCACATTTAGAGAGGGAGGTGAAAATCAAAGGGTAAGAGGTATAGAGGAATCATACGTTGTTGCGAAGAATGAAGAATACAGTGATGTAGTGCTAATGAAAATATATCTTTAAATCTAATATGATGAGAATATCACTAGTGTAGTGAAGAATTTCTCTGAAGAGAAACAAGCTCTCTTAATCGAAGAAAGCATTAATGATGATGTGGTGTCTAAACTTATAGCTGTAAGGAAGCTAGAAATCATAAATATAATTACCTTAAGCATATCGGAAGACTCAAAGAAAATTGTATGGAGATGATGTCTTTCATTGTTGCCGATATTGAAATGGTTCTGGTAGATCCCGATACTATTTAGGGAGAGCTCGATAGGTTGAAGATAGAGATAATCCACATGCCATATGCAGTGGGTTTTTTAGTGGTTGAACCCCGTCATGCCCCTTCGTTAGAGTCTGTTGGTATTATCAAAACCTATTTCTGTGAAGACAATTCAGTTTTTCTATATGATACTATCCATAAAAGGAGATATAAGATGTTGTCTAATTTTTTTGATCATTTAGCTATCGTAGTTCGTAACAATCCTTCCATTCATTCAATCTACTTCCACAACTTATCGTGATTTGATGGCTTTTTATTATTGAAATATATAGCTAGTTGTGATAAAAAATATAGATTTAAATCTCTTGTGTGGGATCACCAAATATATGAGATAGTTATCTATCGCGATAAGAAATTGCTATTTAGTCTAAGAGATTATCTCAAGCTTTTACCTTCTAAGCTAGATAGCTTAGCGAAAAATCTATGCCTATAATTAGGAAGTAAGGGTATTCTACAGTATAATGAACTGAACAAGACCTATCTTATCCCTCATTGGATAGAATTATTAAAGTATATGAAACACGATATCCGTTTACTAGGTGGGGTTATTCATAGAGATCAGGCTCTCAATTATTCTCTATATCAGATTGATATAGTGAAAAAAAAAACCTTTTCAGCCTTATCTCTTCATATATTTAAAGATCTTTATTATGATCAAAATCAATGGCCAATTTATATCCCTAGTAGGAATGAAGATACCTGCATTCGTTGTTGTTACTTTAGAGGCCATAGCGATACATATATCCCTATAGGCAAAGAACTCTATTACTATGATGTTAATTCATTATACCCATATGTTATGAAACACTATCCTATGCCTGGGAGAGAGCCTGGGAGAGAGCCTGTATGGCAGGATTATTGTGAAGATATGGATTTAGACAACTTGTTTGGATTTATTAAGACATATATTGTCGCCCCACCTGATATGAAAATACCATTCTTACTATATAGGACTTCTTAAAACACACTAATCTTCCCTACTGGTGAATTTGTCGGTGTTCATTATAGCGAAGAGTTAAAATATGATAAAAGCATAGGATACCAGATAACCCCTCTTTGCAACTACATCTTTCAAAAGATGGATCCTTCTAGCCCATTGAAAGACATTGTTACCACTCTCCCTATAGAAAGGATAAAGGCTAAGAATGAGGGTAATGAGTTTCAGGCTTATGTCTACAAGCTCCTTATGAATTCATTCTAAGGGAGATTCGGTATTAACCCCGAAACCTCGCTGACAAAGATCAGCAATTATCAAAGATATCTCAAATTAATTCAAACTTATGGATTTATCGATGCAAATAAGCTTAACGATTCACACTATATTGTGAACTATAAGACTAATACAGAGAGTCTTGATATAGATTTGAAACCTCCAATGATAGCAGCAGTTCAGCTGGTTGCGGCAATCATTGTATGCGCTCGTATCCATATGTGTCCTTACATTTCTAGAGAAGATTATCACTACACCGATACTGACTCCATCTTATTATAGGATGTCTTCCAGATAAAGTATCTCTTTCATGGTGTTAGGGAAGTTGAAACAGGAGTATATATCCTATGATGCTATCTGTTTAGCAGCAAAGAATTATTGTCTTTTTAAAGAGGGACACACTAAGGTCATTAAACATAAAGGGCTGACTAAAACATTGGTCACTCTTGACTGGTATAAAAATAAATACGCTAATCTCAATCTCATTACAAACACCACTATGATAACCATATTCAACATGAATTTGAAAATACTGGACATCGGTCATATGCGTATTCATATAAAGTTAGGAACAACCACTGGTACCAAGAGAGAAGTTGTATTTGATAAGGATAATATTTGGGTTGAGACAAAACCATTCGTAGTGAAAGACTACACATGACAAGATAAAAGAGTAATGGAATATCAAATTTGATCTCTAATAGGAGAGGTTAGCATTTAAGGGAAATAATAGCGAACAATGAGTTGAGGCTAAACTCTTCAGATCCTAATAAAGAGACTATATCATCAGATCCTAATAAAGAGACTCCATCTTTTAAAGAGACTATATCTTCAGATCCTACACAGTATCAGAGTCAATCAACACCTACTCTATACCACTATCCATGAAAATAGAGAAAGCCAAAGAAAGAGAAAAACAAAAAAGTTGGGTTAACCTTGAAGAGCTACCTATTTTCACATGAGGATTTAGGTTTCTCTATGGTTCACTACCCTACCTTTTTCAAAAGACTTATGTCACATAGTATGTTCATGATCAAATTCATGCCCAACCTTGTTTGCATTCTTATATCTTTTCTTGACACATATACAATAGCGCCAACACTCAATCATTAAGGTCACCTATCGTAGTTCTAAGGATTGACAATGGAATAGAACTATATCAAATAAAAAAACCCTCGATAAGGTAATGTTCAACAATGAAGAAAAGTCTCGTTAACACTGCATTTCCAAGGTTGCTAGACAAAATATATTTCCAAAGTTGCTAGACCAAATAATAGATAGTTCTCTTTCATTGTAGAAAATATCGAGCCCTCAAAGCCTCGTATGTAAACCCTCCCCTAACGACGAAAAAGAATAGAAGGAGGGAACTCTCCCTATAGAGCGACTAAAAAAGGTACAAGACCCTTAAAAAACAACACTGCATGTAAACCCTCCTGTAACCACAAAAAAGAATAGGAGGAGGGACCTCTCCCTATAGAGCGACTAAAAAAGGTACAAGACCCTTAACAAACAACACTGCATACTCCACTATATACCCGGTACCTCAGTTGCTTTTTTAATGCTACATAATCCCAAAAAAACTAGGAATAAACCCATCCTATTTCGGTTGGGACTACACCCACTTTTAAAATAAAGGACAACATAATTCCCATTACAACAACCTTGAGAAGCGGTCCACTATTTGGAATAGTTTATTCACACAAAGGGGCCTTGCTCATAGCTTGGTTCACTAATTCTAACTGTGTCCCACTCCCTCTTTCAAGAAACATGATAACCTAAAAACCAGGAACTCGATGCTTAGGCTGGAAAAGACCCTCATAGTCTAATAAAGGGAAAAAATGGATCCAGTATAGAGCTATGGTCCACCTTATACCAAAAAACACACCCCACACCAGTCATAATAAGAGTCAAGTAACAGCCAATATAACCTGGTTCACATGATACTACATCTATTAATAATTTTTGAACATTAACTGGGTCTTTACTAAAGCACGAAAGTCAGCCCCTAGACAAAAAAATGTGAATAAAGCTGTATCCAATGAGATTTTACATATAATGAACTGAAATCCCAGTTTATTATTGTATATGGTAAGCTTTTCTAATTGTTGGTTCGTATATTCTAGCTCTTTTAGTAGAAAGGTTTTTTGGCCAGGCAAAAAGAAAAATTCAAATGTCATACAATAATTCTTACATGACCTTGGTAAATAATTCTAAAAAAATAACCCCCTAGTTCATTTCTTGTATGATATCCCCCCACTAGGGATGAAATATTCTCAATGCACGATTCAGAGTAGGCGGATTGCTAACCTCAAAACTTTTACTACCTGCATATGGACTATCTTTAAAAGTCATTTTATTTAATTGATGACAAAGGGAATCTCTATCAAAATATTTGATCTCTTTTAGGACACTCAAAAGTCTATACCAATCTATACTCTTAGGAAATACAACCACTATTTGGATCAATCATGCGTAGAATACAAACCCTTTGGGCAAACTATCTGAATAAACGCTCACCAGCGCCAAACCCTATAGCTAGTTGAGCTTATGGCAGAGGGATAATTCATAGTAAGTAGGGGTTTGTACACTATATATGACATTTCTCATTAATTGTTTATTAAGGGGAGTATTCTGTAAGATACAAAATATCCGAACATGTGTATACCAATAAAACCCAGGCACACATGATGCCATCTATCATCAACTTTACCTTTTTCTATAACATCTTTAGTCAAAAAATCTTCTATAACATCTTCCGTCCATAATTCTGGAAAATCCGATTATGAGACATCTTTTATAACCTCAGGACGTCTAAACCAATCTAGAAGATCCACACCCAGGTACTTAGAAACTTCTTTAATTATAATATTCAAGTAATTTGTATCACCACTCTTGAGAAAGTTAGTACAAAAGAAAGAGGAAGACTTACTATAACTAATTCGATGATAAATGATAAGGAGATATCTCTACAATAATTCATTATGAGAAAATTGATATAGGTAAATATGCCACTAAGGTAGTTTAGAATTAATAAATGATTATAAGCAAATAGATACATCCTAGACAAACCTAAAATCCAAATCATACACATATGCTTTATATAATAGAGAAAATAGATTTTGTCTCCATAAAGTATAGCTATTAGAAGGGTAACCATGGTAGTATTGAAATTCTAGAGCGTAATTTTATTTGGCCATACCCTCACTTTCGAGCATTGTTGTTAGAGGCTTTTGATTGATTCTAGTTCTATCTCTAACATCAAAGTGTACTTGTCAATAGCCTCTGGGACAATTATGTGATGCTATTATTTTCCTAGAGATCTTGTAGAGTGTATATATACTTATATATATATATATATATATGGCTTTTAGTACCATACTACAAAAAGGTAGTTTGTTAGCATTCTCCCCGTTTTTTTCCTAAAATGCCATCAATAGCATCTTAAAATGCAAAACACTAGAAGGACTTTTTGGTCATAAAATAAGTTCATGCCCCTTCTTTTCCCCAATCCTTCAAACACCTTATTCCCCTCACCCTTTCTTGTCAAAGCTTCATCTTCTTCCTTTTTTATATTTTAATTATTTTTTTGTAAATAAACTTTCCACCTATTTGCTACCATTCCTACTTTACTATAATACATTTCCATGTTTTTTTGAAAAATTAAAACTAGTCTAAAACCCTTTTTATTAATATAAAAAAAGATATTTACAAAGGCTAAGCTCAAAAGTAACTTGGCCCAAAACAAAAAACAAAATCAGATAAACTAAATATCGAGACAAATCACTATCACTATTAGGAAATTGGGTAGAAAGAATTCCACCCTTAATCTTCTCAACAACCTTTGATTTGATCTATTGCAAACTTATTATCGTAGCTTTATTTTCCACTAACCTTCATCATGGTTAACATCATCAGCTTTATCAATTCAACGTGTCAGCTCATCTCTAAGCTAAGTTTAGCTTCTTTGTTTAGTTTATTTTCTTCACTAATTATATAAATTTGATGGGTTGAGCCTCCATAGAAGCTAATGCCACTATTAGATCTAGGAATTGTTTTAGAAAAACACCAAAATAGATCTTTTGATCACAACAGGTTTCCTTTTTTTCAATATCAGAGCTACAAATTATATTTGGTAGTCCTCTTATCTAGATATTTATACCATTGACACCCTAATCTCTCACCAAGTGTTAGTATTTATATCCAACAAAATCACTTATAACAATAGGTACCACCATTTCCTATTTTGTTACTCACAGATGTAATGTTTATATCAAGAACCCTAGGACTAAATTATCTCACCTGTGTCTTTTTACCAATAGTGTGACTGATTGAATGAATCTTCTCTGTCATGCTTGGAGATATTCAACTCAATTTTCACCCTCTGCAATGAACCCTAAGTTAAGTGTGTTATTTTCATTCTATGTTCCTCTATTGTTCATTATATAAATTCATGGATTAAGCTACAAAAAAACTAATAATGCCACCCAATTCTCAAAACCAACTAATGAGGGAAAGAATGCTTCTGACTTTTATTATTTTTGAAATCTTTACTAATATTAAAATAGGATTCATTAACTATCCAATATGTACTCCCTTAAGGCTAATGAAATGCATCACTTATATTAAATTTCTCTTCCATTATATTTAGTAATTCCTACTATAATTGTATTTCCTGCATCCTGTAGTTATGATCTTGATTCGACCTTCTAATATATGGTGGTCCTGCCTTATGTAAATTGATTTTTCTTCTTGCTATTATTGGAAATTCTCCAAAGTTATTAAATTAAAATTCACTATAAAATCAAAAACTAGGTTAGTTCAAAAATCTACAAGTGTATTACTTTCTTGAAGGGAATGCACTACTCATACTGATATACAACTCATCAGGGCTCTTATGGAGTTGACCACCATTACCACACTTCATGAAATATCCTAATTTCCTTGAAGATGTGTATCATAGACCATGAATCCAATTCTATGATAACTTGATAAATGTCATTGTCTTTCTTTAATAGACTAGACATTCTATTATTGCCATGACTTCTATCTTTAGACTAGTAGTGTTTTTTATGCTTGATCCTTTTCCCACTACCAAATCTCCATCACCATTTATGATACAAAAAGCAATAGATCTATGGTCTGGGTTTCCTCTTGAAAAATCATTTGTGTTTCCTTTCAACTAAATATTGGAAGAGGGAACCCATTTCACTATTCTAATCTCAGATGTACTCTTGTAATTCTTCAAAGCATTACTGATATCTGCCCATCTCCTCCCCTTAGTATTTATCCTGTATCTAATTTTAATAAGTTTCAATATAGTGTTATTGATTTCCCAAAACACATTCCTTTCATGATATAAACCACTATGAAGAATGACATTTCTTTTTTTCCATACGAACCAGAGAACTACAATAGGAAGCACCTTGCACACAGTTTGAGTTCTACAATTACCCTCAATATTTCTCCACAATCACACACTTTGTTTTAAGCTTTCTTTTATCAATAATACCTGTAGCCCCATAGTAATAACTCTATATTTTTTCTACCACTTCACATTTGATAAAAAAAAAAGTGTTCATAGTTTCTCCTTTTATCCTATCATAACATCCACAAACCTCAAAAATATTAAGATTCCACCCATTCAAAGCAGCTGCCACAAGAACCTTACCAAGCTAGATCCTTCAAATAAGAAATCAAAACTTAATGTATAATCCTTTGTATCAGATTGCCTTTAAGTCATCATTGATTTCAGCTCTTTGACTCAAGATTTTCCAAGCTCTCATTATAGTAAATTTACTAGTTCTATTCATAGTCCATCAAGGCATATCCATCATATTTTCATATTAAAAAAGGCCCATATTATCTCTAACATGCTCCAAGAGATATTCTAGAACTACATTTGCATTAACATAATCCAATTTATTTTTAATTAAAAAATCTCCAACATCATTTAAAGGATGAAAAGAGTGGACCTCTATTGGATGAAGGAACAAAGGACCAGAATTGGTTTATTTATCAAACCATATAGTAGAAGAACCACTTTTTGGATCCCACCATAAGTACTATTCAATCCTTCTCCAGTATTGTTTTCCACACTTAAGATCCTCCTCTCTATTGTACCAAAGTAGGAATATATTTTTTTACAACATTTATTCCAATATAAAGGTAGACCACAAATTTCTTTGTGTCCTAAATCTCCACCATAATTTAGCAAAAACATCTTTAAGAGATTTGAAACCAAGTCCCCTTTCACTCTTTGGTAGGTAGATCTTGTCTTATGAAGACAGTGTTTGCTTCTACTTATCTCTTTAGAGTGCCAAAAGAACTTAGCAAAAATTCTTTGTAATTCTTTAAAAATACTTTTTGGGGAAGTAATTGTTGAAAGAACATAAATGGGGATACTTTATATAACACTATTCAGTAAAACTTCCTTACCTCCATAAAACAACATCCTACCCTTCCAAGCTTGAATTATGCTCATTACTTTATCCAAAAAATTTCACAATGCTCCTTCTACTTCTTTGAATAGGAGATTGGGAATCCCAGATATTTTAAAAGAAAAGATCCCTTATTGATACATGTATTTTCAATTCTATTTGATGAAGAGCACCCTGGATGAATTCTGATGCATATAGAAAAAACTCTTATCTTAATTCACCTTTTGCCCAGATTCCATCTCATACTCCTATAAAATCATCCTAATATTTCTAATAGAATAATCACTAGAAGAATAAAATATTATAGTATCATCAACATAAGTTAAATGATTTAACTTTGAACTCTATTTTGGGGAACAATTGTTGAAGAACATAAACGGGGATACTTCATATAACACTTTTCAGTAGAACTTCCTTATCTCCATAAATCAACATCCTACCCTTCCAAACTTGAAGTATGCTCCTTACTTTGTCCAAAAAAGCTTAACGGTGCTCCTTCTGCTTCTTTGAGTGAGAGATTGGGCATCCCAGATATTTTAAAAGGAAAGATCCCTTATTGATACATGTATTTTCAATTCCATTTGATTTATAGAACCCTTGGAGAAATTTTGATGCATATTAAAAATACTCTTGTCTTTATTCACCTTTTGCCCAAATTCTAGCTCATACTCCTATAAAATCATCATAATATTTCTAATAGAATAATCACTAGAAGAAGAAAATATTATAGTATTATCAACATAAGCTAAATGATTTAGGTTTGAACTCTATTTAGTCATGTCATTAAATAAATAATTAGAGTCCTTGTAAGAACTTCAATATATATGATAAAAAGAGTAGGGGAAAGAGGTCTCCTTCTTTTACCCCCAGTATAATGAAAGAAACCAACAAACTAACAATTAAGTAAGATTAAGTAGTAGTTGCTAGATATCAATATCCAAATCACATCTGCTACCCTATTAGACAAACCCATCCTTTTAAGAACCTTTAATAAAAAGTACCAAGAAACTTCATCATAGGCTTTAGCCATGTCCTACTTTAAGACTACATTAGAAGATTTCTCTATTTTCCCTATATTAACAACCAACTCTTGAGTAAGAATCACATTTTAAATAATACCCTTCCCTTAATAAAACTAGATTAATTAGTGGAAATTAATTTAGGAAGAATATTCTCCAGTCTATCATACAAAACTCTAGACATTATCTTGTTTACAAAGTTACTCATACTACTAGCCTCAAGTCTAAAAAGTTCTGCACAATTTTATTTTTAGGGATGAGGAGTAACGATTATTTCGATTATTATGTATGAACCTCTCATTAAAATTCCCATGGTAAAATTCTTTTCAATTTTGAAGTTATAATTTTAGGCTAGGCTAGTTTCGAATAAAATCAGAGCAAGGTGAGGTCCAGGAAATTCGAGAATGATTTGGATGAGTGTAGTGGAATTTGACTTAAATTCTATATAGGTAAGACTATAAGGTACCCATACGAATTTAGAAAATTAAATTTGGGCGAGTAGAAATCTCCAAATTGATCTTAGCATAACGGGAATTATTCAGAATATTTGTAAAAAGTGGTATTTTAGAGAAAAACTGGACATTCTGTCTCGATAACGCTGCTATAGTGGCAGGCACACTGCTATATCAACCTGCTTTATACAGGAGATATTCCCACAATAGTGGTTGTCAAAAGTAGTCCAACACCGTTATAGAGGCATGTGTCGCTATAACGATGCTGCTATAGTGGTGAAAATCATAGTTCAATTAAATATTTTTCCCAAATAGTTTCTTATTCTAAAACTTATTTTGGAGCAAAGAATGGGAAATTTAGGGTGATTTACACTAAAAATTCTTCATTATACTTCAAAGAAGTAAGGAATCCATCCCCGTTAACTTTTAATTGGGGATTAAGCCTTAAAATTACTAATTTATGGACTTCGGGGAGGGTTTTAGGATGAAGTTAAGTTGTTTTCTCATGCAACGAGTAAATTAAGAAATAATTTAATAAGGTTTAGTTATTAACAGTTAATTTACATTTGCATTCCATTTAATTCTCTAATTTAACCTTAAAAATGATAGTTTTAGGTAAATTATGATAGAAAAGCCCTACAAACAAGAAAGGAATGATCATGAACTTAACATTGTAGGTTGGAGGTGAGTTATAATTCCCAAAATAATAGGTAATGGTATTAATTATGTATTTATATGCACGTTCAAGCAAAAATTGCACTGAAGGGTAAAGCTCCAACTTAAAGGAGTTTTGCAAGTTTGGTTCGAGGTCGGTGATGGTGTTTTAGGTTAATCCAATTTGTGCTATATGTGCATGTTAACTATTTTGTAATGTGACTTGTTAGTGCACATTGTTTAGTATGGTAAGTGCAAATGATTTAACCATTGCTATATGATAATTGACCTACCTTATTTATATATACGGAATTTGTGGCATTTAGAATGCTTTTATAGGTTTTTGGTGAAACAAGGTTGGCAGACACTTGTGTCCAGGGTATGGTATATGGATGAAAATTATCCCTTATAGGTTATAGCTAGAGGGTGGTTTTACTACCCCTAGTGTGTATGTAGGAGGGTTAAGTGAGTTTGACGGTTTCATGAGTGAACCAGGAATATATATTTATATGCTAAATAATTTTTTCTAACTTGTCTTGACTTGACTTGATTGAATTTGACTAGTGAAAATATGCTGACTTGTAAATTTTGATCCCTAATTGCTTATGTCATGCTTATTATGAAAAGTTTGAGTGTTGAGTGTTGACTAATGTAATGACCCTTCAGGTCATTTTCCATAATTAAGATTATATTCACTATTTGAGCTTCTTCATAGATGCCCCAAGTTATTTATGACTTGTTGGGACTGACGGTGCGGTTATCGGGTAGTTTATTTGGTTCTTAAAGCCAATTCCCTATTAGAAGTCTTCGTTGGTTCAATATATATATATATATATATATATATATATATATCAAGCTATATGAAGCTATGATACTACCGTATATGCCATCCTTCGTTGTTCATATTGTATAGTCGTTTCTTCACCTTTCATATTACTATATATCTTTCTTTATTTCTTTATTTATATATTGACCTGGAATATATGGTATCGCATTGATGTATATTGAATATCAATGATATAGGATAGTTTACCCTGATACATGAATAAGATAGTTATTCCTTATTATCTTATTGACTTGTCATGTGATTTTTGGACTCATGGGTTAGTTTCCATTTTTTATATGTTTTATATATTTGATTTATATTTGGAGCTCAGTATGCAGTAGTCTACTGAGTACCAGTCATTTGGTATTGATACTATACTTTTTTTGCAACCTGTAGATCATAGTACGGGTTGTTGCCGTTGATGTGTGCATCTTGCGGAGCAGCCCTGGTTCAGAGACTTAGAGTGAGCTCCTGACGTTTAGAGCTTTACTTATCTCTCTCTTATGTATTATACTAGTCTCTAAGTTTTATTCAAAGATAAGTTATATCATTGTATTTCTCTTGGTATTTCACTTTTGTACTCTTTTTATGTTAGAAGCTCTTATACTGATACCACCAGGTTTTGGGATTATTCTATTTATTGATCTTTATTTGATATATTCTTCATTCTTTTCCTTATATTATTGAGTAGTCTGTTAGTAGCCATTTCGGACTACGAGTTGGCTTGCCTACTAGTGGGTTATGGCATCATGACCTGAGAAATTGGGTTGTGACAATTAACTTGTTGTACTATAACTTTATTATGTCCTTATATTCTCATCTTGGGTTGTACAAATGACACTACCAGTACACTATTATTTTTTTGTGCTGATACCTCACATGCTATTACTTTTGTTGAGTTCAACATATATTCCAGTGTCTCCCACGAGACCTCACTTGTGATCCCAACTGTTGACTACAGATTTTAGGGTGAGCAGCATATCCGATCTACCATGGAATCTCTCCTTATTAACATAGTTCCTGTTGAGTTGCATCCCCTTCTTGATATTCTTTAGTAGTTTTGGTATGGATGACTTTCGATTTCTAGAGATGGTTTGTTTTCTTAAGTACAATGATCCACGTTTGATTATACTTATTTTTTTGGTTTAGCCTTGAATTTGTATATTAATGGATTAGTTCTTGGTGTTCTAAGTGTTGCTTGTGAGATCATGTTTTGGGACAGATGGTTCTCCCACTAGGTGAGTATTGTGGGTGCCACTCATGATGTGTTTGAGTTTTAACAAAGTTCATATCAGAGCATACCAAAATGGGTCCAGTAAAGTCTCGCAAAATGGTACAGAGACATTTATACTGTAATAACCTAATTTTTGATGACTTTTGTGAAATATTTATTTCTATATGATTTGACCATTTTAACACTCCCTGTGGTTGATTAGTGGTATTTCTGGGGTGCAAGGATAATCAACACAGTTCTCAATGCATTTCAGTATGATTTATGAGATATTGTAATTTTTGGTGGCTTAAAAAGTCTTATAGGTGACTTTGGTCAATATTTATTGATATGTGCATTGGATGGTAAAATGGACTACGCCAACAACTCTGAAACGTTGATCATACGTTGGTCACATGGTTGTGTGGTTTTATGGATTTTATATCTCATTTTGACCGTCGATTTGGAAAGTTGTGAAATTGGGTTTCAAAGGTGAACTTTGTGAAAATAGTGCTTTTTTTATATTCTTAAATCTCTATTGATTTCGGATCATCAGATTTGATAGGTTTGCATAGTTAATTTGCATTCACGAAATTCTGAATGAGTCCCGAGGGGTCCATAAAAACTTGGAGAATTCTAAGTTTCAGCTGGTTCTAATGTACCCACGATCATTGTTGGCTAGTTACATACGCGACTCGGCTGATCAACCCCAAGTTTTTCATACATGACATCTTGCCACAATCACGATCCCCACAAATATGATGTTAGGGTCACATATGCAATGCCTACCATCACTCAAGGTACCTCATATGCAACAACTCGTTGCATAAGTGAATGTTATGTACACGATCTGGTGATCGCATATGTGATGTCTGGACTATTTATATACCCATGTTTCACCATTTTTACCAGTTTTGAGACTTAGAGCTTAGGATTTCATGATTTTGAGCAATTTCTTGCACTTTTAAGCTTGGGTAAGATCCATAAAACCTATTTCAACTATTTTCTCCAAATTTTATCCTGTAATTCTTGTTTAAGCGCGAAATAAAAAGGTAAAAATTAGAGATTTTGTCCTGCAAGGCCTAAAAATTGAAATTCTCCAATTTAAACCCCGATTTAACTTGTTTTAACTTGGGTGGGTTTCTAATCTTATAAGTATTACTTTTCTTTTGATGTCATCTTCAAAACAACTTTAATTCTTGATTT
This sequence comes from Capsicum annuum, assembly GCF_002878395.1. NCBI lineage: Eukaryota > Viridiplantae > Streptophyta > Magnoliopsida > Solanales > Solanaceae > Capsicum > Capsicum annuum. Next base: position 46,244,618 of record NC_061116.1, read on the forward strand.
TAAAATGAATTTCAAGGATTTTTGCCGAAAAAGCTTAAACATGGCTTTTCTTCAATTTGGGCCTTATTTTTAACTCGTTTTTATTTGAATTTTTAGTTGTAGACTCCTAAAAGTATGGGGAAACTATTTTAAATAGAAAGTTATGATTTTGCCTTTTTTTGAAAACCTATTTTAGGGGTCCATTTTGACCCCGATACAAAAATAGGCAATATGGGTATCATTGGCTTATTCTTTATGCATAGACCCCATATATGGTTGTACGACTTTGTGGAGACCTGTGTTTTTGGTAAACAATCACCCGAGCTTGGTCACTATGACCCCCTTTGTGATGTGCAGAGGCATCCCTTCTTCTGAAGTTACGGGGCTATATGGTCGAGTTCCTTAGAGAGAGTTGTCTCGCGCCCCTAGGTAGTCTTTACCTACCCATATGTGTTGGTTTTGGGTACAAGTATCCTCTTTATCAAATGTAATTTTCCTGGGAGTATGTCATGGGTTACTTTAGCATTGTCACTCCTGGCATTCAAATGTTGGCTCGAGGCATTTTCTCTACCCCTTCTTACCATAAAAAAGGTCAGGGACACCTTACAATCTTGAACTGATAACAATCTTTAGGATAACCTAGCCTCCTCTATCCCTCGGGACCAACAAAGGGTAGTATAGAAATATTCACCTATTGTCCATCGACTATGACTTTCGTCCTGATATTAGGCTCTGACTTACCCATACCCTCCGTTGACAAACCTTGCAAAGGAACCCTTAGGTTTTTGGGGCATTAGATTCTTACCAATGTTTGCGTTACTCAAGTCGACATACTCGCTTGCACTTCGTCCACCACCACTCATGCGGGGGCTTCTTTCAAAGGTCGAATATTCCCCAATAGATGTATTTTTACACCCCACCGCTTCAGTAGATTGCATATCCCCATTCATATTTAGCACAAGAGAGCTTGGTAAATGAGCTATTACACACTCTTTCAAGGGTGGCTACTTCTAAGCAAAGCTCCTGGCTGTCTCTACTCCCCTACCTCCTTTATCACTAAGCGGTCATTTAGGGACTTTAGATGGTGATCCGGGCTATTTCCCTCTCAACAATGAAGCTTATCCCCCATCATCTCACTAGCTGACTTTTTAAGGCCATACCTAGTATTCAGAGTTTGCCTCGATTTGATACCGCTCTCACGGGCCACACCAAAATAGTGCTTTACCCCTATATATCCAGTCAACTGCTGCACCTCAATGCATTTTGGGGAGAACCAGCTAGCTTTGGGTTCGAGTGGCATTTCACTCCTAACTATAACTTATCCACTGAGTCCTCAACATCAGTTAGTTTGGACCACCACTTAGTTTCATCCAAGCTTCATCCTGGTCATGGATAGATCACCCAAGTTTGGATCCATAAGTAGTGACAATTTACCTATGAAGACTCTCTTTCGCGATGGCTCTGGTGGGTTTCCTTAACCAAGCCACTACCTATTAGTCGCCAGCTCATTCTTCAACAGGCATGCGGTTAGAACCCTGGCTTCTCCCACTACTTAGGAGATTATGGTTTTATGTTCTATTTAATTCTCCTATGGGGGTTCTTTTCACCTTTCCCTCATGGTACTACATCGCTATCATTCACCTAGGAGTATTTAGCCTTGCAAGGTAGTCCTTGCTGATTTATATGGGATTCCACATGCCCCATGCTACTCGGGTCAGAGCGTAAGCTAGTGATTCTTTCGGCTACTGGACTTTTACCATATAGGGTGCCACATTTAGGATGCTTTGCCTAGCAGCATGACACATGTATTTCTCTCCCACAACCCCTTTTTCATGGTTTAGGCTGCTCCCATTTCACTCGCAGCTACTACGGGAATCACTTTTGCTTTATTTTCCTCCGGCTACCAAAATATTTGAGTTCGCCAGGTTGTCTCTTACCTTCCCATGGATTTAGTAGCATTTTGAAAGGTTGCCCTATTTAGGAATCACCGGATCTATGCTTAGTTTTAACTACCCAAAGCAATTCATCGATTACTATGTCTTTCCTCATCTCTTGGTGCCTAGGTATCCACCGTAAGCCTTTCCTCATTTGAACCTCATCCTTCACTTTTAAGGCAATGCCATCCTAAGGTGCTTCTAAATGGATAGATCTTATCAATGTCCATGAATGATAAATCATAGATCAAACTGCTGAATCAAAAAAATTAGGTGTTATCATAAAGTTTTGTATCAGCTAAGTTTATGAGTCAAAGATAAGCCGACTCAAACCGATGAATTAGCCGCAGGGTAAACCACTGTCTCTCAGGTCCCCCGATAAATTCTACCATATAGGCCAATGATAGACAATAACTCTCTCCTGAACACAGCTTACAACTTTTAGCGTACTGTGCTCTCTAAAGTACAACTCTTCTAAAAATCTCATTCAAAAAGTGCTGAGTAGGAATCTCATTCTAACTAAGGATTCTTGTGGTTCCGGAGGATCCAACTACAGTAGAACCAGGAATAGAGGGATTTCCCCTTTTTCTACTGAACTTTTTGGTCTTAAGAACACTAGTTTTAACAATGAGTCATTGCCTTTCTCTGGCCCTGACTGCCCAACCTGAAAGCAAATAACTAATGAGTTTCACTTATTTAACAGGGCCTGGATATTGAAGGCATCCTTGGGTGGTCTCATAGTTCTTATGGGGTGGAGATAATGGGGTTGGTCTATGGATTTTCCTTCCTTTTTGTTTCTTGCATTTCTCTCAAAGGGTTGAAGGAAGATAGTACATCAAGCTGTTTGCAAGGGCCAACTTGATCCACTTCACTAGAGATCTCAGATGAGGGAACCCTGGGAGAGCCGCCGACTCCAACTACCGTCCGTGTACAATCCATACTAGATCTGAACAACTGCCCATCCTACCTCCTTTACGCTATTGATAGCCCATCTTTGTCTCAGTAGAGTCTTTCAGTGGAACGTTTTCGTCCTCTTCCCCATTACTTAGAAAAAGTGAGCCACCAGTTCAGGTAGAAGATACTATTAGTACCGCCTGGACAATTAGACATCTAACCCATAATCGCAATGACCCAATTACAAGAGTAGAGCTCTACCAACTGAGTTATATCCTCCCGAGCCAAGTAGAGAATGGATGAAATAATTAGATGGTTCTTCTATTGTTTTTCCTAGAACAGCTGGGCCATCCTGGACATGAACCAAACACCTCACCCATGAAGTAAATCATCCCACCTATGGTCCAACCAATTAGGATAGAGTCAATAGATTCCTTTTCAGGAGCGATTCATCCTTCCCGAAGGTAGCATACAACTCTACATTGTACTGCACTCTCCAAGTGTGCTTGTTTCCCCCTTCTTCCTTACCCTGGCAAGTCTTTGAGAAATAACTCTGATAAGAAGGAAAAAAGGCATTAAAAGACCCTCTTGGCCCAACCCTAGACACTCTAAGATCCTTTTTCAAACTGCTCATTTTTCTATTTTGAGTCAATAAAAAATAGCTTGAATGGTACGATCCCTCCATCACCCCAGAATGAAAGAGGCGATCTCGTAGTTCTTGGTTTGTAAAGATGAATTATTAGGTGTTCTATTTAATTTTCCCATTGAGGACGAACCAAAACCTATGCCCAAGATATAGTTATCCATACACTAATAAAGGATGTATGGATTATCAAGAAGAGAGAAGCCATGGTGGTCTCCTCGGATCGCCTGAATCCCACGAGTGAATCAAAACTTGGATCTACATTGGATCTCACTTTAATCACCCTATCTATCCTCCTGAGTGGGAGTTTGGTTTCAAACCCCAAATTGAACAGAAGGAATACGCCATGCTAATGTGCATTGGATGATCCACATCTCAGGGTTAGGCGCCATTGAGCATATTGAACTATCCATATGGTTGAGAGACCTCACAGCCAAGGCACAAAAATGCAATTATCAGGGGGGCTCTACCACTGAGCTAATAGCCCATCGTGCGAGCCTCTAACTGGGGGCCCACTATGCCAAAAGTAGGAGAAACCCCATCCCTCTTCTTCTTTTTTTCTCCCCCATCTCGCCACACGGGGGAAGCATGATGACATAAAAAAGGGGTCCTATCTTTTTTTTTACCTGGGATAATAATATCATGAGCTTGGTCTTACTTTATTGTCAAGAAAGAAAAGAATACTTTCATCTCCAATAGTAAATTAGACATAGATCCCTTCTTTTTTCGGGGGTATGCAGCAGTGTCAAACCAAAAATACCCAAAAAGCATTAGCTCTCCCTAAAAATAAGGTGATCTACCCGTACGACTACCTTATTATGACTTCACTCCATTTACTAGCCCTGTCTTTGGCATCCTACTCCTTACGATTAAGATAACAATTTTCAGCAAGGCCAACTCCTATAGTGTAATGGGTGATGTGTATAAGTCCCAGGAATTAATTCACCATCATATGGATGACTGATGATTACTAGCGATTTTGGCTTCTTACAGGCGAGTAACATCTCGCAAAAGACCATTCGTAGGAGTAAATCTTTAGATTAAAGGCTTGTCTACCAAGCTTCAGAATAAAGGCTTGTGGACCATTTTTTGACATTCGAGGCAGGTTATGGCTTAACTTTCTTCAGATGAGGCCAAGTAGTTAATATTGATACAAAACTATGTTAAGGGTGTGGAAACTAATCATAAATATTACTATATTTGTTATGACGTGCCCGTGTGGGGGCATCTGTATTGATGCAATTTGGTAGTTTTGGAACATCATTTGTTATATGTGACTGTGTGAGGTCCTTTGTGATATTATTGGCTATATATATGTGAAATTATTTGTATTTTGTTGATAAAAAAAGCCTCATGTGGTATCAATGGTTACTTTTTTTAATGTATTTCAATCTATTGGCATATATATTATGTTGGATTCATGGATGCTTAGATAAATGAGTGGATTCTAGCTGACTTGCTTGGTATATTGGTTGGACATGAAATCTCTCATTTTGGTAGGTTGTGAGCATTACATCCTTATATCATATTCCTTCATGAAACATTGGTACCACTCTAGAAATACTAGAAATACTGGAAATACTAGCTTTTACTAACAGAATATATGACATCTTAAGAACCCTCTACCGAAGGATATGCCGAAGCGGGGATATGGATATTGGTACTGGATTGGTTGTATATGTGTTGAATATCCCCCATGGGTCCTACATAGGAATCTTTAGCTCTGTAGGTCTATATGGAGGTTATGCAATAACCTCGTGCATCACATCATTATCATAATCATCTTTATTGCATTTTATATATTGTGCTTCTGCTGTGATTGTGTTTTTTCTTTACTTTACATTATATCTTTAATTGTGTTGCTTTATCTCCTCTAATGCTTACCTGTCTATGTGTATTTCCTTCTTATACTTGTATGTGCGATATCGTTATTACTTGTGTACCTTTCTATTATTGCTATGGTGTATGTGTATATTATAGAACTGTTAGTAGAGATGGTGTGGTCTACTGTTTGAGACATTTTCTAGTTGCAGGTGACATACCCTTAGGTTTTAGGATTTTTTTTGGTAGCATTCACTATTTATTTTTATTTTAACAATAAATGTGTATGGTTCCACTCCGTTCTATGAGCTTTGCCTTGGATTTTGGTATTGTTTCTCATTTTATATCAGTTTGGTGATAGGCTTACTTGTTAAGGCTTGTCATGACAAGTGCCATCATGACGCTTGGTTTTTCTTGGGTTCTGACATATACTTTTCTTTGGGAGTCTATAGGACTTTAGGAAATCTATCATTCTTGTTTATTTTGTGGTATAACTTTATTCCATTAGGTTTCTCGTGATCAAATTGGTATCAATCCCTTTATTTAGTGGTATAACTTGATTCCAATTGATATCTAGAGATCTAAATTAGTATCTAATCCTATTCATTATTTTTTTATAAATGGTAAATACTAGGTCCAATGGAGCCTGACCTGTAACACCTACATGGCCACTTTAGCTGTGGAGCTAGTCAAGAGAAAGAGAGAATAAGTGAGAGGGAGATATAGGATAAAAAGGGATGAGCCAGACTGCCAGGGGTGGAGCTTAATCGGTGGCACACCAGACTCTTGAGAGATCATATCACCTCCCTACCTTAAGATTATTTGAATAAGATAAAAGTAGTAGAGGGAAAAAGTATGAAACCCGATGTAGTAGCTCAAAATAGGGTTTTAGGATTACCTCTTATGTTTACTAAGGTTGTACAGTAGGTGTTAGCCTTGTTGAGTGGTTTGACTGAGACTAGAACCACTCCCATGGAACCAACTTATCAGACTTAAGTTGTTCATCCTACTATTTTCATGGATTCTAGAATGGAGAAGCTTTGGGGACCGATGCTTTTTTTTTGTCTGGTTTTAGGTTCGATGATGACTGGTACAAAATATAAACTACTAAAAAATTTCTAAATATAAAACCTCCAACATTCTAAGGTACTAAGTCAGAGGATACTTTTGAGTTCATCATTGATTTCTATGGGAGGTTACATAAGATGGGTATTGTGAAGTAGTATGAAGTTGAGTTTTGACCTTTCTATTAGAGAAAGAAGCTAAGCAATGGTGGTGGGTGTATGTTCAATGAAGTTTTGGACTATACAAAGAAGTTAGAGAGGGTTACACAAGAGGGTCAGGATGAAATGTTAGCCAAGAAGTCATGAAATATTGGGAATTTTAATGGGTCTTACTCTATAGGACACCGTTAGCATATCTATTCAACCTATCCTATCCAGTTAGCCTTTCCAGCTTCTAGTGGTTCAGACTAAGGTTTCTTCTCAACAACAAACTATTATGAGTCATTAGGCTTATTTCTCTTTTGTTTATCGACCTTTTCTCTGTCAAGGGTGTTTCTATTGTGGTGTTATTATCCACTTTGAAAGAGAGTGTCCTATGAGGCAGACAAATGCCCAAGCAAAAAATACAGACTTGAGTTATAGTTACAACAAGTAGAGAAGGAGGAAGTAGGGAGAAGGGTCGTCGATAAGGTGGACGTGGAAATCTGATAGGTGGTTGAGGTAGTCGGAGAACTGGCAATGCAAGAGGAAAAATACAGTCGGTGAATGAGTCAGCTCAAATTGATGACCGGTCTCATTATTATGTATTTTTTGAAAAGACTAATGTCGAGGCTACTGATGTGGTGATCACAGGTACTAGTTCTATTTGTGATTGGATGGCTTCTATTTTTTTTAATTTGAGGTCTACTTGTTCTTATGTATCTGTTTAGTTTGCAGTGGGTCTGAATCTGGTTTGTGATGCACGCCATTATCTTGTTTATGTATCTACTCTGGTTGATAAGTATGTGATAGTAGCCCATGTTTATTGTTCTGGCCATGTATTATTTATAGTTTTTTAGACATGTAGACGTGATTATTCTAGATATGTTGGACTTTGATGTGATTTTGGGTATGACCTGGTTATCTCTATTTCATACTATTTTAAACTACAATTCTAAGGCAGTGACTATATCTTCGTTGGAAATGGGTAGGCTAGAGTGGGAGGGAGTGTATAAGGCCAAGCCGGTGAAGATTATATCATTTATTCAGGCTAAAAGGTTAGTGGAGAAGGGGTGTTCAACATTTTTAGCCCATCTCTAGGATATTATTGAAGGGTCCCCTTCTATAAAGTTAGTTTCGATAGTTTTCAAATTTCAAGATGTGTTCCCTTTAGACTTTTGGGTATGCCTACAGATAGAGATATCAATTTCTATACTGACTTAGGGTCGGACACTCGCCCTATATCCATACAGCCCTATAGAATGGTTTTAGTAGTTTTGATAGAGTCCAAGACTCAATGGCAAAAGCTACTTGACAAGAGTTTTACTTAACCAAGTGCTTCACCTTGGGGTGCTATGATCCTATTTTTTAAAAGAAGGATGATAGTTTTTGGATGTGCATTGATTTTAGACAGTTGAATAAGGTTACTATTAAAATAAATGCCATTTGACTCACATAAATGATTTGTTTGACCAGTTTTAGGGTGCGTCAATATTCTCAAAAATTGATTTGTGGCTAGGTTATCATCAATAGAATATTAGATCGGAGGATATGCCAAAGATAAATTTTAGAGCTCGGTATAGTCATTAAGAGTTTTTGGTGATGTTCTTTAGGTTGACTAATGCACCTGGAACCTTTATTAGTTTGATAAACAGTATCTTTAAGTCACTCTTGGATTCTTTTGTTATTGTGTTTATTGATTTATTGTCTAGTCCAAGAGTAAAGAAGATCATGTAGGCCTTCTTTGATTAGTCTTGGAGATTCTAAACGACAAATGATAGCTTTCTTAGTTTTCAAAGTGAAAATTCTGGTTGTCTTTATTTGCCTTCTTGGGGCATGTGGTTATTGAAAAAGGGGTGATAACAGATTCCCAGAAGACTGAGGTAATTAACGATTAGATTTGGCCTAGTTCAGCGATCGAGGTAAGGATCTTTATGGGTTTTTCAAGTTATTACCATATATTTGTAAAGAACTTGACATCTATTACGACATACTTAACAAGGGTCACTTAGAAAGAAGTACCATTTGTTTGGTCAGATCAATGTGAAGAGAGCTTTCAAAAGCTCAGGACACTATTGACTATAACATTTATTCTTTAATTGTCAGTTAAAAGTGAGGACTTTATAGTATTTTGTGATGCTTCACTTTTGGGTTTGGGTGCTTGCTGATACAGGATAAAAATGTCATTGCTTATGCTTCTAGGCAATTGAAGCCTCACGAAAAAAACTATCTAGCACATGACATTGAGTTGGCAGTGGTGGTGTTTGCATTAAAGATTTACAGACACTATTTTTATGGTATCAAGTCTGTTGTCTTCACACCGTATCCTAAAGCATATGTTCACTCAAAGGGATTTGAGTAAGAAAATGAAGGTGGATGGAATTATTGAAGGAATATGATGTATTTTTTTAGTAGAATTTGGGTAAGGCTAATATGGTGGTAGACACATTGAGTCAAAAATTGTAAGCATAGGTAGTTTATTATTCTTGAGGTTGTCCAAGTGACTACTAGCTAGAGAGTTTCAAAATTTAGCATCTCTGAGCATGTAGTTTGGGGTCTTAAACAACAGTGGAGTGTTGTCTAGTGTTAAGGGTCAATATTTATAGATCATATTAAGTCTAAGCAATTTGACGATGAGAAGTTAAATACATTTTGAAATAAAGTGGTGCGTTGAGAGAAGTAGACATCACTATTGACGTGGGTGGGGTATTATGGTCTAAGAGAAGATTATGTGTTCCTAGAGTTGGTGATTTAATTTGCGATCTACTTCCAGGGGCCTCTGGTTTGAGTTATTCTGTCCATCTAGGTAAGACCAAGATGTATCGTGACTTGAGGAAGCTTTATTGGTGGCTCAGGATAAAGAGGAACATAGTGGATTATATGTCCAAGTTTCAAAACTATCAACAAGTAAAGTATAAACACTAAAGGTCTGCAGGGTTGCTTCAAAGGATGCCTATACCTATGTGGAAGTGGGAACATATTGCTATAGATTTTGTGGTGGTGCTTTCTATGACTCTGGGGGAGTATGACTTCATTTGGGTAATAGTAGATCGACTGATGAAATTAGCTCACTTTTTACCGGTTTGGGGTAGATTGAAACTCTCAATAGTTAGCTAAAATTGCATAAAGGAGATTGTAATACTTCACGGGTTGTCTCTTCACATTATATAGAATAGGGACTCCAAGTACTCATCTAAATTCTGGGATAGGTTTCATGAGGAATTGGGAACCAATCTCACATTTAGCACATCCTTTCATCCTCGAACTAATGTGCAGTTGGAGAGGATGATTCAGGTGCTATAGGACATGTTGAGGGCCTACATGATTAATTTTGGTGGTTATTGGAACCTATTTATTCCATTATATGAGTTTTCATACAATAATAACTATCACTCTAGCATTTATATGGTCCCATTTGTGGCAGTCTACATAAGGATGTGTAGGTGATGTATTGGGTAGTTTAAGGCTAGTGATGTCAAATATTTAGGCACAGACATGGTAAAGGAGGCTCAAAATAAATTATAGTTTATTCAAACTAAGTTGTTGGCTGCTTAAAGTATGAAAAAGGAGTATGCAGAATGTAAGATAAGAGACATGGACTTTAAAATTGGTGAACAAGTTTTGACTTAATGTGTCTTCCATGAAGGGAGTCAGGAGGTTTGGTAAGAAAAGCAATCTCAGCCCATAGTATATCAATCCCTTCAAGATTCTTGAAGAGGTCGGTCTGGTTGCATACAGGTTAGCTCTACCACCGGGGTTGTTGGTAGTCTATCAAGTATTTTATGTCTCAATGCTAAAAAGGTACCATGGGGATGAAAACTACATCAGTAAGTGGGATTCAATGTTTCTAGATAAGGATTTGGCTTATAAGGAGGCCTATAGAGATTATAGATTGGGATGTTCAGAAAGTGAGGATAAAGCAAATTCATTTGGTTAAGGTTCAATGGAAGCATTGTCCAATTAAGGAAGACACTTAGGAAATCGAGGACAAGTAGGACAAGCACACTAATTGTTTGAGAATTTATGTATTCTCTTCTCTCTTAATTTTGGTGTACTTTTGAGTTTGATCTCTCAAGAAAAATTGGGATCTATTTTAAAGTAAACTCCCATTATTATGTATGAATCTCCAATTAAAAGTCCCATGTTAAAATATTTCCCAGTTTTGAAGTTACAAATTTCAGGCTAGGATAGTTTCGAATGAAATTGGAGCGAGGTGTGTTATAGGGAAATTTTAGAATTATTTAAATGGGTTTAGTGGTATTTGACTAGAATTCTAGATAGCTAAGATGATAAGGAACTTGTAGGAATTTACGAAATTAAATTTGGGTGAGCAGAACTCCCTAAAATAATCTTAGCATAAATGGAATTTTTTTGTAATGCCTTCGGTTTAAGGTAGTTTTAAAAGGTAAGATTTTTTGGTGAAACTGGACATTCTGTCCTATTGATGCTACTATAGCATCAGAAACAACACTAATTCATCGATGCTACTAAGGAGAAAATTTTGCTATAGCGGTGTTCAAAGGACGACCAACGCGACTATAATGGTAGTTATTGCTATAGCAAAGCCGCTATAGCGGCATAAGCTGTTATAGTGGTTTATGCTGCTATAGCAGTGAAAATTTTAGTTGAATTAAAATCCCCCCCCCCCCCAAAAATAGTTTATTGTTATAAAACTCATTTTGGGGAAAAAGAGGTGCAATTTACACCCGAAATTCATTGTTAGGCTTTAAAACAGTAAGGAATCCGCCCCCGTTAACCTGTAATTGAGATTAAGTCATAAAATTTCTAACCTATGGAGTTCGGGGAGAGTTTTAGGGTGGAAGTGAGTTGTTTTCTGGTTCGAAGAAGGAAATTAAGTAATAAGTTAATGGGTTGTTTTCTGGTTCAAAGGAGGAAATTAAGTAATAAGTTAATGGGTTTTGTTTATTAACTGTTAATTTGTCCTTGCATTCCGTTAATTCACTAACTTAATCATGGAATTGGTAGTTTTAGGTGAATTATGGTAGGAAAGCCCTATAAGAGAAAAGGAATGATCATGAACTTGACCTTAGGAAATGGGGATGAGTTATAATTCCCGACATGGTAGGTCATGGTATTAATTATGTGTTTATATACCTTTTCTAGACCACGACCAAGCAGAAATTGCACGGAAGGAAAAAGCTCCGGATTAGAGGAGTTGTACAAGCTGGGTTTAATGTATGTAATGGTATTGCAGTTTAATTCAATTTGTGTTATATGTGCATGTTAACTTCTTTGTAGTGTGTCTTGTTGTTTCATATTGTTTAGAGTGGTCAATGTAAATGATTTCATGGTTGCTATATGTCACGACCTGAACCAGCGCCTGCCCGTAATGAGTATCTCAAGTCCACCGAGAAACGGAGACCACCCCTTTTACCCTACCCAACCAAAACACAATAGAACTAGCAACGGATGAATTATTAACATATAACAAGATAGAGCTGAGTTCTGAACATATAACAAGATAGTTAAGCAACTAGCTCAGAAAAAAATTTAAGTACTTTAACATCTATCCCAATCCACAGTAATCTACAAAGCCTCTAATAACAAAAAACAACCTAAGACCGGACATGACCTCAACCATAGAAAAAAAAGTCCAAAACGAATACTCCAAAACATAAATGAAACAACACCATAAAATGAGGGTCTTTCGGAGAATGGAAGATCACCAATTCAAAGCTGACTCACGAGCTATCGAGAAATCACCTATCATTATGCAAGGAAAGCAGATGTTTCTTCGTTCTTTGCATCGCGTGGGGATACAATGTCTGGAGATGGTTAGCGGGGTGAGTGCTAGCATGTAATGCAGGAAAAAGATAAAATAATGCCAATTAAAAAGCCAGTCAAAACTCAATGTAGATGTTTACATACATGCATATATATATATATAGGTTTAGCATGATATTTAAAACCATTAACCTGGACTATGTAGCTCTAACCATCCTAAGGGCACCCACAGGCTATATAGGTTCAGCTCCCCCAAATGAAAGGGTCTCAGTGCTTGTTAGCCGCATGAACCAGGAAAATCTAAGGATGAGCCAGGGAATACCTCGACCCTATCCAGTCCCAAAATATACATAAGTGTGAACTAATGCACACGGTCGTAAATACCCTCATGTCAGCAAATGTTGTTTCTAGTATCGGTCCCCCGGGACCTCTACCTTCCACGGAAAGCTACACAATCCCCTTTAAGCCCAATTAAAATAAGTTTCACATAATCTATCTATTTAACGAAGGAATTATCCATTAAGGTATCAACCACAAGTATCATCATACCATTATGCTTGCAATCTTATAATTATGCCATACCAATTCATTTACTTGGTGGAATGCCACGACCCATTTTGTTTAATAAATCAAGTTTAAAATTAAAAATATGGCCAAAAAAGGCCTTCAAACCCCTTTTGCAATGCAATAGTTTAGAGAAATGGGCCAAATCATGTGATTAACCATATTTCAAATCTAATTATGCAAGTGAGTTGAGGGAACACAATTTCCAAAAGCAAATTACAAACCAAAATCATCAAATTTGGGGAATACCTCAATCCCCATCCCATTCACCATACTTATGCACTCCAATGGGTGTCAAAATACATAAATAAAATATGAGCACTTGCATTAAAATCATGCGAATTCAAATCAACTAACAGTCCTTCCAAAACCCTCAATCCAAATCAAAATCCGTATTCAGATCCACATGAATAAAAATTTAAACACATGCTTTAAGTAAAACAAGTTTAAGGAGAGAGGTACATGCCTAAAAGTATTAGGACTTATTAAGGGAAATCAACCTCTGAGCCCTAGATGATCAATTGTGAGAAACCTTAGCCTTGTTCTTGATTTGAGGAATTTGAGAGAAGAGAAGTGTGTTTTAATTTTGGGTCACAATTAGGGAAAGATGAAAATGACCAAAGTGTCCTCAATTAAAGCACAGGAAAAATTGTCACCAGTGTTTACGAGTTATGTCACAGCTCGTGACGTTAGATTACAAGTCATCGTCATGTCTCGTAGTCTGGGCTGAGACATGGGGCCTCCTCATTGTTAACTCTATGAGTTGTACATACACTAACCTTATAACTCATAGGGCCCTAGTTGTAACTATAACAGTAACATAGGTCGCCCTTATTGATCTCCTTACGAATCCAGCACTGCAATAGGTAAAGATACCTTATGACTCATTAGTTGAGCCATAATCTGATAAGTAAGCTCAAAGCTTAAGAAATTTTCAGAGGCAAAAATTTAGGGTGTTACATTACCCCCTCTCCTCCCAGGATCATTCAACCCTGAATAAGGAGTCAAGGAATCCATTAGCACGAGAGTAAAATAGATACACAACCATAATTTCTTTAACAAAGTCAAAAATAAAGTGTAGGAAAACACTTACCTTAAGCACGATTATCCAACTCGGGGAACAAGAATGGATACTTGGACTTCATTTCCTCTTCGGCCTCCCAAGTAGCTACTTCCACCTTATGGTTCCTTCATAGAACCTTTATCGAAGACACATACTTAGTCCACAGATGATGGACTTGTCTATCCAAAATCTCCACCAAGACTTCCTTATAAGACAAGGAATTTGAAATACCAATATCCTCAATAGGCATCACCTAAAAAGCATCACCTACACACTTCTTCAACTTTGAAATATGGAAAATAGGGTTCATGGAACCCAAACTCGAAGGCAAATCCAACTTATAAGCAACCTTCCCCACTTTCCTCAAAATCAAGTACAGACCAACATAATGGGGGCTAAGCTTCCCTTCTTCACAAACCTCATCACTCTCTTTAAAGGAGATACCTTCAAGAATACCCAATCGCCAACCTCGAACTCCAACTCTCTTTGCCTCACATTCTTGTAGGACTTTTGGCAACTCTGAGCAGTCTTAAGTCTATCCCGAATCACCTTTACCTTCTCCATGGCTTAGTGAACTAAGTCTAGACTAAAAAAATTGGTCTCACCAACCTCAAAACACCCTATAGGAGATCTACACCTCCTACTATAAAGAGCCTCAAAAGGAGACATCCCAATACTAGAGTGATAACTATTGTTCCAAGCAAATTCATTAAGACGTAAATGATCCAACCAACTACCTCTAAAATCGATCACACAGGCCCTTAGCATATCTTCCAAAGTCTGAATAGTCCTTCCCGCTGATCCATTAGTCTAAGGGTGGAATGCGGTGCTAAGGTTCACTCGTGTGACCAACCTTTACTGAAATGAATGCCAAAAGCGAGAAGAAAATTATGTACCTCTATCCAAAAAAATAAAAATTGGAGCACCATGCAACTTGATGATCTCTTGAATAAATAACTTCACATAATCCTCTCCAGTGTAAGTAGTCTTCACTAGCAAGAAGTGAGCAGACTTAATCATCCTATTCACGGTGACCCAAATTGAATCATACTGATTTCAAGACCATGGAAGACTAGTAATAAAGTTTATTTTGATCACCTCCTATTTCCATACAGGCAACTCAGTCTCTTGAGATAATCTACTGGGCCTCAAGCTCTTAACCTTGACTTGCTAACAAACCATGCACTTAGCCACAAAATTGTTCACATATCTTTTCATATTGTTCCACCAATAGATCTCCTTCAAGTCATGATACATCTTCATCAAACTTGGAAGAACTGTATACCTCAACTTATTAGCCTTAATTAGAATCCTTTCTTGCAGCCCATCCACATCAGGAACATATTATATACCTTGGTACCTCAAGATACCATTTCTATGAATCTCAAATGCCATTACCATCTTCTGACCCATATCATCCTTAATCTGTATCAAGATAGGATCGAAAACCCGCTTCTCTTTAACTTCAGCACTAAGAGATGACTTCACCACATCTTGAATAATCATACCTCCATCTTCAGAATCCAAAAGACAAACTCAAAGATTATCAAACCGATGAATATGCATCACCAATCATTGCTTCTCCTCATCCACATGAGATAAGCTACCCATAGATAACCTGCTAAGAGTATCAACAACCACGTTAGATGTACCTGGGTGATAATTAAGACAAATATCATAGTCCTTGAGCAACTCAAGACACTTCTTTTCTTGAGATTCAACTCCTTCTGGGTGAACACATACTGCAATCTCTTGTGGTCTGAATATACATCAGCATGCACTCCATCTAAGTAGTAATGCCAAATCTTCAAAGCAAACACAATAACCACCAACTCTAAATTATGAGTCAGATAATTCCTTTAATGAACTTTTAATTGCCTAGAAGCATAGGAAACAACCATACCATGCTGCATTAAGACACAACCTAGTCCCATACACGACACATCACAATAAACAACAAACCCATCAGTACCCTCAGGCAGGGCTAAAACCGGAGCAGAAGTCAACTAATCCTTCAGCTTCACAAAACTACCCTCACTAGAATTAGACCACAAAAACTTCATTTTTTTCTGAGTTAACTTAGTCAATGAAACAGCAATAGATGGAAACTTTCCACAAATATCCTATAATACCAGGGTAACCCCAAGAAGCTTCGAATCTTAGTTGGAGTCGTGGGTCAGGACACTTCTTAATTGCCTTTACTTTTGTGGATCTACCATGATCCCCTCACTAGACACAATATGACTTGAAAAGTCACAACATTCAACCAAAACTTAAACTTTAAAACCTTGGCATAAAATCGTTGATCCTTAAGAGTCTCAACACTACTTGACTCTTAGAATATACCAAGTTGTCATTAATAAACATAATCATGAACAAATCCAAAAATTGTCTGAATACCCAATTCACCAAGTCCATAAATACAGTTGGCGCATTAGTCAATTTGACTGATATCACCAGAAACTTATAATGACCATATCGGGTTTAGAAGGCAGTCTTAGGGATATTTTCCTCCTTAATATTCAATTGGTGATAACTCGACCAAAGATTAATCTTAGAAAAACATCTAGCACGCCAAAGCTGGTCAAAGAGATCATTTACCCTATGAAGAGGATACTTATTATTCACCATCACCTTATTCAATTATCGATAATCTATGTATATCCGAAGAGAAACAATCTTCTTATGCAGGAAAAATATGGGAATATCCCATGTGGACATACTAGGATGAATGAAACCCTTATCAACAATATCCTTCAACTACTCTATAAGTACTTTCAATTTAGCTGGAGTGATTCTATAAGGAGGAACAGAGATAGACGAGTATATGGTAAAATATCAATCCCAAAGTCTATTTCCCTATCAGGAGGAATACCAGGAAGATCATCGGGAAACAATTTAGGAAATTTGTTAACAATTAGGATAGATTGCAAAGAGGGAACCCCAAAACTAGAAATTTTAACCTGAACTTGATGATATAGAAACCCCTTGGAAATCAATTTCTAGGCTCTAAGATACGAAATAAACCTCTTTTTAGGAACTAAGGAACTTCTCTCCCATTTCATTACTGATTTATTTGGGAATTGGAAACTGACCATACCAGTCTAACAATTTAGAGAAGCATAGCACGGATGTAGCCAGTTCATCCCTGGGATCACATAAAATTCTACCATATCCAATTCAATCAAATCTAATAATGTTTTCCTATCACAATAGATACCCCACAACCTCTATAGGCCCATTTAACTATAATAAAATCACCCACTAGGGTAGACACAGAGAAAGAATCAAAAATGATCAAAGGATCAAAATCAAAAAAAATATCCATATAAGGGGTCACATAAGAAAGGTAGACCCCGGATCAATTAAATAGTACTTATCGTGAGAGAAAAGATATAACATACCAGCAAAAACATTAGAAGACACCTCAGATTCTTAATGAGTGGCAAGAGCATAAAGATGATTCCGACCACCAGTGGTACTAAAAGTAGCACCCTTTAGCGCAGGAGCTGAAGAAGTAGAAACCGAAATCTCATTATCTCCAATAGCACCATTTTTTGAAGGACAGTTCCACTAAATATGACAAGGCTGGACACTTTTGAAATACAGATTCCTCCCCTTATCATAATAACCATAGTGCATCTATCCACATAATCTATAAGGATAATATGATAGAGTTGATTGAGCTCCACTAGCCTGGGTCTAAGCACCCTTGGTCTTAAACCCACTGTTTGCTTGAAAAAGATAATTGCCAAATAACTTAAGATAAAGAGCACTGGTCATAGAATATGAACTAGAATTTCCCCAAGCCCTATTCTTTCCCACTGCCTACCATTTCTACCACTGCTCTGCTGACCTCTAGCCTTCTCTGAATATCTAAATTTCTTACTCTATCTCTCTCCTATTTCTGCTTATTTCTTATTTTCATCTTCAACCAGCTGCATATAAAACCACCAGCCTAGAGATATCCAAGTTGTTATTCAACATCACTGCCTTATGCTCTAGTATTAGGTCCTGCTACAATCCCAAAGCAAACTTCCTCATTCTTGCCTTCATACTAAACATAATTTTTAAGGCATAATTAGACAACTGGTAAAACTTCAAGGCATATTCTTTCACACTCATCCTACCTTTCCTCAAGTTACAAAATCTTCAGCCTTAGTTTCCCTCAACTTTTCTAAAAAAATACAATTAAGAAAGGAACCAAAAAACTCCTCCCACATAGCCTGCTCAACATCATCATTCCTCGACTCCTCCCACTCCTCATACTACTAGTAGGTCGTGCCCTTCAAATGATATGCGACAAACTCTACACCCTACATATTAGTAGCATACATCACCCTGAATATCTTCTCTATTTCATCAAAAAAACCTTAAGGATCCTCCTTAAATTTAAAGCCTGTAAAGGTCAGAAGATTTAGCCTCATATACTAGACAACTCTAGTGACGTCAGAACATAGAGTAACAGAACCAACACGGCCAGGCTGACGACTCAGAGAAGTCATCAAATAAGTCAACAGAAGAAGAAATCAATGGAATTTGACATTAGAAATATCTCCTTAAGGTAGTGATGCATGATTATCATTAACTTAAGAAGTCCGGAAGGACTGGTAGGAATCGGTAGAACTCCACAAAAAGTAGTACAATATGGAGCTGGGACCTTAGACCAAGTCTATACTTACATGTAGAATGAGTTCCATCCACATTGTCCTTGGGTGGGACAAAGGAGTTTCCACGAGTATCAGATCTTTGGAGAGGCATGATCTAAAATGCGAACAAATAGGATTAGAGGAAATTTCAAGACCTTAGACTCTATAGTCCAAAAATAGAGCACAAGAAAAGGAAATATTCCTAAATGCCACATAGCCTTGTCCTTATAAGTGTTGCACACTACACACCTATAAAAGAGACTCTACTTGACATGACTTTGTGGATACCCAATGACCATGAACCTAAGTTCTGATACAAAGCTTGCAAAGACCTAAACTAGGGCACGACCGTAATGGGTATTTCAAGTCCGCCGAGAATCGAAGACCACCCCTTTTACTCAACTAACCAGAATATAATACAACTAGCAAGGATGAATTTCAAACATATAATAGGATAGAGTTGATTTTTAAACATATAACAAGATAGTTAAACAACTAGCTTAGAAAGAAATTTACAAACTTTAACATCTATCCCAATCCACAATAATCCACAAAGCCTTTAATAACCAAAAATAACCTATTTGAACATGCCACCAACCATAGCAAAAAGGATTCCAAAAGGAATAGCATGAAACATGAATGAAACAAGACAATGAAATGAGGGCCTTTCGGAGAATAAAAGCTTACCACTTCAAAGATGACTCATGAGCTATCCAAGAATCACCTATCATGCACAGGGAAAGAATAAGTGTCTTTGTTCCCTACATCACATGGGGATATAGCATTCGGAGATGGTTAGCAGGGTGAGCGCTAGAATGTAACTTAAGATAAGGATAAAATAATGCAAATTCAAAGGCCAGTCCAAACTCAATGTACATATTCACATACATACATATATATATATGTATTTATATATAAGATGTTAGGATAGAGAATAATGTTTAGCATGAGATTTAAAAATATTACCCTAGATTGTGTAGTTCTAACCGTCCTAAGGGCACCTATGGGATATATGGGTTCAGCTTTCCCTGCTAAAAAGGTCCCAATGCATGTTAGTTGCACGAAATAGGAAAATCCAAGTATAAGCCATGGAATACCTCGACCCCAGCCAATTCAAAATATATATAAGTGTGAACTAATGCATATAATTATAAAGACCCCCACACTGGCAAACGTGGTTTCTAGTATTGATCCCCTTGGTATCTCCACCTTTAATGGCGAGCTACACAACCCCTAGGTCCAATTAAAACAAATTTCACATAACCCATCTATTTAACAAGGAATTATCTATTAAGGCATCAACCACATGTATCGTCATACCATTATTCTTGTAAACTTATAATTATGCCATACCAATTCTATTAACTTGGGGGAATGCCATGACCCCCTTTGTTTATTAAATCATGTTTAAAATTAAAAACATAGACAATAAGGCCTTCAAAACCCTTTTTATCTGTGTAACCATTTGTGCAATGCAATAGTTTAGAGAAGTAAGCCAAATCATGTGATTAGCCATATTTAAAATCCAATTATGCTAGTAAGTTGAGGGAACACAATTTCAAAACCAAATTCCAAAACAAAATCATCAAATTGGGGGAATACCTTGACCCCCAACTCATTCACCGTACTCATTCACCCCAATGGGTTTCAAAATACTTAAATAAAACCAGAACACTTGCATTAAAACTATGGGAATGAAAATTAAATAACAATCCTTTCAAAACCCTCAACCCAAATCAAAATCCATATTCAAATCCACATTAATAACCATTTAAACACATGTGTTAAGTAAAATAAATTTAAGAGGAGAGGTACATGCCTGAAAGTATTAGGAATTATGGAGGGAAATTAACCTTTGAGCCTTAGAAGATCAACCTTGAGAAACCCTGGCCTTGTTTTTGATTTGAGGAATTTGAGAGAAGAAAAGTTTATTTTGATTTTTATTGGAGTGATAACAAGACCTTAAAGTGTTTTTAATTTGTCGGTCACAATTAGGGAAATAGGAAAATGACCAAAGTGCCCCAAATTAAAATACAGAAAAAACTATTACCAATGTTTACTAGTAATGTCACAACTCATGATATCAGGTTATGAGTTATCACCACAACTCATAGTTCGGATAGAGATATGTTGCCTTTTCACTGTTAACTCTACGAGTCTTATCCTATAACACACACACGACCCTTACAACTCATAGGGTCCTGGTCATAACCCCAATAGTGACATGGGCAACCCTTATCGGTCACTCTATGATGCAAGCCCTGCAACTTTTAAGGAGACCTTATGACTCGTTAGGTAAGTTGTAATATGAGAAGTAATCTCAAAGCTCAAGAAATTTTTAGGGGAAAAATTTGGGGTATTAAACTGTATGATTTTTGACCTACCTAATTTGTTAAATATGGAATGTTCAATCTTTAGAATGGTCTCGTGGGCTTTTGGTAAAACAAGGTTGGCAGACACTTGTGTTTTGAATTTAGTACATACAAAAAAATTATCCCCTGTAGGTCATGGATAGAGGGTGATTGTAGTATTCCTAACGTGTATGTACGAAGGTCAGTTGAGTTTGACGATTCTATGAGTGAATCGGGGAAATATGTTCATATTCTATATAAAATGTTCTAACTTGTCTTGACCGAATCTGACTAGTGATAATATGTTGACTCGCTAGTTTTGATCCCCAATTGCTTATGTGTTGTTTGTTATGCTAAGTGTGATTGTTCATAGTGAATTGACTTATTATACTATAACTTGATTATGTGTTGATATTCTCATCTTGGGTTGGACAAATGACCTTACTAATACACTGTTATTTTCTTGTGTGTTCATTTACACTTGCTCCTTCTTTATGAGTGCAACACAAATTTTATCCGCTTCTATGAGACCTTACTTGTAATTCCAGCAATTGACTTAATATTTCAAGGTGAACAACATATCTGGGCTAGCATGATATCTCTCCTTATTGGCATGGTTCCTTATTTCCAAACATATGTTTCCCTTATAGATTTTGGGGTTGCATTCCCCTCATGACATTCTTTAGTAGTTTTGGTATGAATGATTTTTGGTTTTTATGGATGGTTTATTTTCTTAAGTATAATATTCTGCCTTTGATTATATTTATTTTTTGGTGTAGCCTTGATTTTATTCATTAATGGAATAGTTCTGATTTTCTAAGTGCTTCTTATAAGATGGTGTTTTGGGATAGATGGTTCTCTTACTGGGTGAGTATTGTGGTGCCACGTACGATAGATTTTGGTTTGTGACACGAGGACTAAATTAGTATCTCTAATAAACTTAGTAAGAGTGTTACCTGCAAAGAAATCCTTCACCATTCTAATGACATCAACACCTACTATATCCCAACATATTTGGTAAAACCTTCCTAATAAATCATCAGGACCACAACCACTATCACAATTTAAACTGAACACAACCTTTCTTATTTCTATTTTATCTAGTATTACCTCTAAAGACCATATTATCCACCTCTGTAACCAATTCTAGAATGTGATGTAAAAGGAAAAATAAGTAGCATCCTTCACTTGTGTGAAATATTTCTTATAAAAATCAATTGCGTTATTAGCAAGTTGGTCTTTTTCTTCCAGAAAACAATCCTAGTCATTCAAGATTCTTTTAACCTTTGGCCTGTTTCTCTTTTCTTTCGAAATACTATGAGACAAAACTGGTGTTTCTATCTTTATTTTTAAACCAATCATAACTAGTTTTCTATTGCCAGTAACTTTCCTTCAAGTGTGGATATCTGGTATATTCTACTTTAGCCCTTTGCATGACTGCTCTATTATAATGAAATGTGAATTCTACAAATAATTTATCTTTTATTCTACCTATCTCTTCTCTGATATTTAATTGTTGGAAATTATCTCCATAAGTTTGTAGACTCCATGCTGCGAGAGATTTTTTCACCTGCTTTATTCTTTAAAAAAAATATAAAGAAGGATTATCAGTACAACCTGGATCCTAACTCCTCCGAATCACTCCTACTAAATCGACATGTTTAGTCCAGTATTTCAAGAACTTTAAAGGCTTTTGGAATTTTATAATTATGTTCTTAAAACTACGTAGCAAGAGAGCATGATTTGATCCATCTTTTGGAAGATGATGCACCTCTAAGTGAGAAAAAAGACCCAGAAGAAAATTCTATCAAGTATCTCAAATATGCAGCCATTACCTGCTCTAACATTACACTAAGTAAAAAAACTACCCTTATACTGAATTTGTAGTACGTCACATGCTTCAACACAAATTTTGCAGTCTTCTATATCAGCTGCAAGCACTGGATTCCCTCCAATATTTGTAGAACCATTCAAAACAATATTGAAATACCTTTCTAGAATCCAAGGCTAGCTGATACCATTAGCAAGAGAGAAAAAATTATCACATATGTCCATCCTCATATTTCTTCAACATTTGGCATAAACAGTAGTCACCAAGAAAGACAAACCAAGAGATTGGTTATCCAATACCTAGGAAAGTTGTTGCTCATAAAATAAAATAATATGTCTCGAATGTATAAAGATTAAGAGGGTGTTAAGAAGTTTTTAGAATAATTCGACATTTAGTTTTTATATACTTTCATTTTCTACAACAAACAAACTTCAATTTAATTTTTCAAGATTAGTTTTGTAAGCTCAAATAAATTGTTTATGAACTTGGAAAGTAAAATCATTTAACATAAGTGACACCTATAGTGCAAAAACATATTTAGAAAATATCTACAAATTAGGAGGAGCCTCCATCAGTATTTCTCGACAAAGTATAAGAATAATTATTGTTGGTTAAGAGTTCTAAAATCAACAAATTATTTTACCACCATTGAGAAAGGGGAAAATAGAAAGAGAATCTGACGGGTTAGAGAGAGGGTCGTGAGTTTTTTATGTTAAAAGACCAAAAAGTCCTTCCATTTTTTTGTAATTTAATGTACTATTAAGAGCCTTTTAGGAAAGAAATTGGGAGGATGCTAACAAACTACCTACCATGTACTATGTTAGCAAAATGATATATATATATATACACACACACGCACACACACTAGGTTTACAAGGCCTGTGCTTAACCCAAGCTCAAACTCAATTGAAGAAATATAATTGGTATCATAACTTTTTAATGTTAGTTGATATAATCTAGTAGCCTGTTGGCATGTCTTATTCACAAATCTTATTAATTATCAATAAAAGTAGTCAGATAATTAGATACTTTTTGTGCAAATATCACGCAATAGGAAGGAAGTTTGACCAGAGAATTAGCAAATACCAAAATAAAATGATAATGATTTGATATCCTATAAAATATTATGATTTAATGCTTGTAAAATAATTACAATTTGGTGAAGATCAAATAAAATACTTGCTTCATCTCGTCATGTGTTTTTTCGAAAGACAATTTATCTAATCTTTGAAGCTAAATGGGTTAGATTAAATTAACATTTTAAATGAAAATTTAGATACCCAAAACTATATGAAAAATACTATGAAATTCAATTCTCTCATTATATAGTGAAAACAATATTAAAATATTAATCCATATTTATGTAATTTGATCCTCAAGGAGTGAAATATAATAAATATTTTGAAATGAAGAAGTAAAAAATAATTTAATAAATTGTAAATAGAGATTCCAAAAGTTATTATATAAATCAATGACAGAGCCCATATGAAAATTCTTTTTTAAAAAAAAAAAAAGACAAAAGAGAAAACAGAATGACTGCCCACTTCAAGGCCCATGTTTAATTCGAGCCCAAACTCAAGTAAAGAAATATAATTTTTATCTTAACTTTTTAATGTATTTTTTATATAATCTAGTAGCATGTTAAGCATGCCTTGTGCACAAATCTTCTTAATCATCAATAAAAGTAATCGGATAATTAGATACTTTTTAAGAAAATACTTTGCAAGAAGTTTGACTAGGGGATCAACAAATTCCAAAATAAAGAGATAGTGATTTGATATTCTATAAAATAATAAGATATAAAATTTGTAAAATATTTACAATTCGATGAAGATCAAATAATACACTTGCTTCATCTCGTCATGTTTTTTTAGAAGATAATCTCTCTAATCTGTCAAGCTTAATTGAGTTAGATTAAATCTATCTAATCTTTCAAGCTTAATTGAGTTAGATTAAATTAATATTTTAAATTAAATTTAGTATAAAAAACTATATCAAAAATACTATAAATCTCAATTCTCTCATTATATAGTGAAAATAATATTAAAATATTAATTAAAATTTATGTAATTTGATCCTCAAGAAGTGAAACATAACAAATATTTTGGGTTAAAGAAATAAAAAAAAATTTTAAAAAAAAGTAAATAGAGATTCCAAAAGGTTATGGTATAAATCAATGACAAAGCCCATATGAAAATATCATGACCCAATTTTCTCAGGTCATGATGTCAATTACTATAACTCACTAGTAGGTAAGCCAACTCATAGTCCGAAATAAATACTAACCAATTAATAGAAAAAACGGAAGCAAAATTAAATAAAATAGAAGAAGAGATAAGAAGGAAGTAAATACATCTCCAAAACCTGGTAAGGTCGGTACAAGAGCTTTTAATATAATAAAGTAGAAAGTAGAATACCCAGTAAATTTTATACAAAGCCGTCTCTAATATACAAAAATAGAGATTTGTCTAATAGTAAGAGGGAGAACAAGGATAACTTTTGATGTCAGGAGCTCACCCCAAATCTTTAATTTCATGGTTACTACACACAATGCACACATCAACAATGAGAACTCGTACTATGTTCTGCAGGCTACTGAAGTGTGGTATAAGTACCAAACACGAGGTACTCAGTTGGCATCATCCGACAGAGCTCCAAAGATAAAGCAGGTATAAATAACATATAAAGAAGGAATATAATTTTAAGCAACTACTAAGAAAACCTAACATAAAAGGGCTAATATAAAAGTAAGGTAAACTATCAGGTACTATTAGTAATTAAGGATGAAGCACGGTTCCACGAGTAACTAGTCCATACACGATAGTATAACAAAGAAAGAGATATACAATATACAATTGAAAATGGACGAAAGGGAGTAATATACAAATAGATATCAAAGAAAAATATATGTATAACTATGCTATACGGATAACCAAATATGAAGACACTACTCAGATGGATCTAATCCAACCTTACTGGAATCATAAGCAATATGGTGTAACACCCCGAAATCAGGTCTCGAGATGTCACACGGTGCTTAGGATCACAAGTGACCCCAAGCTAACCCTTCTACTGGTATAACTCATATGCAACTGAACAAAAAGTATAAATCTATACAAATCTGTGGAAAATAACTCTTTTCGGAATATGATAGATACAAAACTAACTTTACAAGATAACAACTCTTCTTTTACAACCAAAACTGAAATGGAATACATCAATTTTTACTGACTGTCTATGAAGCCACTACTAGTACTGACTATAGGTAGCTGGGTCATGACTCCCGACTATCCCAATTCAATATGGTTGGATAAAGAAAATACTACACTTTTAGAATAGTATAACTAACTCAAGCACTTGAATCAAAAGGACTCATCACCTGTTGACCGGATACCGCAAACTGACTGGATCTGAAGATGTACACTATACCTTGTACCTATATTCCGAGAAAATGTAGCCCACATACGAATATCTGGGTCAGTACCATGGAAACGTACCGAGCATATGGGGGTGCAATGCATATAAAAAATAATATCTTAATATCATCACAGTTTATAAAACTATGCATGCCAATATAAAAGACTCACTTAGCTCGAATTAAATCATCGAAATCATGAATGAATAATATATGTAAAGTAAAACAAGTGAGTCATTACAATGAGTTCTCAATTCACTTCTTTATTGGTTTTAAACATATAGAGTAATCAAATTTCAAAACAATTCTCTTTAGAACATAATATCTCAATCTTTCGAAAACAATAACTATCTCAAAACCAATCTTTCAAAACATATATATATATTCATCTTAGATAGGAGGGTACACACACGCTTACGTTGGGAGTTTCTCATAACCGACATAAACCATGTGAGCTACATGGAGTCCAACGTCTTACCCACATTGGGGAGAGTTGTCCTATCCTTGCCATCGAAATAGGACCTTAATCATCAATTCAAAAACTAGTGATCACTATATCAGCATCAGGCTCACATCCTACGGGGGCACGTAGTTCTAGGAAAGTACCAAAACAGCTATACCTCTCGCTCAGTGCTAAAGATTACTCCCGGACTTAACTCAGATCTTTTCAAAAGAAAATCCACTAATAAACAGTTCAACAATTCACAATGGGAGTCATCTTGCTACCATTTTCATAATAATCAATAAAAGCGAATTTCTTTTCTCATCTCGGGTTCAAAAACAATTCTTCCGTGACCATCAAGGTCAAATCATTTTTCATCATCTCAAATCATTCAAATCTCAAGGTGTTTATAACACCTGATTTCTCAAAAGCAACAATCTCAAATAGAGTTCAAAACTCATGTCTCAATATCACATTAAAACTAATCAAGATTCAAGCTTTACATCATAAACATATATAAATCCCTTCAAAATCTGGAAAATTCAGTTATAAGGCACAAAATATCATCATTCTCATATAATTCCGCTTCTAAAATATCAAAAATACCATAATCTCATGATAATCAATATAGCATATAAGTTCATGCTTCAAAATCATAGTAAAACATATGAAATCCATAACTTCTTAAAATAATGTATTTTTGGGCACAAGAACGAAAGTGTTCTTGTTGAAAAAATCCCACATATCTTAAACTTGAATCTTTGAATGACTTTCCGAATGACGTAATGCTATTCACGAACTTTTGGGTGTCCCTCGTAGCCTTTGTAATGGGGATTCCGAATATATAAAAATTATAGAATTCTCACGGTTGAATCTCTAGCTATTGGGGTTTTTATGTTGAAATCCTAAAGATTGTTCTTGGTGATTTGAGAGAAAGTAAACTTATTTTGATGTTGTGGAAGTTTAATCCCCTGTTATAGACATATGTAGGGGTGTTTTTGGCACTTGGAAGTGAGGTATGCGACGCACAACCCATGGAAGACCTTAAGGTGTGCGTTGCACACCTTATGGCAGACATTTAAGTGTGCCTCACACTCCCAATCGCACATATTTGATTGGGCGGTGCATTGCCCATCGCAAACCCTTACTGCCTCTCACAAAAATGGGCATAACTCTTCGCTCGGGTATCATATTTTTGAGAAATTGATATCGTTGAAAAGCTAATTCAATTATCTACAATTTGAAAGGTGTTGGGATTAAAAATTCCATGTATATTAAGATATATTCAAGTTCAAAGTCGACCCTTATAGAATCGAATGTCAACCTTTGGATGAATCAATTGGTCTTAGCTCAACCTTGTTCTAGGTCATTGCTATAAACATTTTCTACCTCTAAACTACTCCATAGACTAGGATAATGATCATGCAACTTGTATTCACATGAGAATCACTTGGATTAGAGCTTAGATGTGCAGGAACGACAGTTAAAATTCTAGAACAAAAATACGGGGTATTACATTGTCTCCCCCTTGAGAACATTTGTCCTCGAATGCGGATAATTAACCTGAAACACAAAGGAATATTATTATTCAAGCTATCATGTGTAATTGATAGAACTGAATCACTGGATCTCAAGAATAATGAGCTACTGAACTGGTCTGCAAGTGCATGAATCCTCAAGAAAAATAACTATATGGCTAAGATAGAAACGAGAGTGCCAACTTATGAGTAACCATTACTTTGCACTGGATCTGATCTAATGAGAAAGGATGAGAGGTTTATGACATGAAAACTCGGGGTATTACAAAATCCCCCTCTTGGGATCGTTCGTCCCCGAATGATGATAATTTGATGAAAATACTAGGAAGAGACTGTGATACTACACAGGATACTTACGAACTGAATCATGACATAATATCTGAAACTGAAACTGATGCATGAACTAGGCTGAATTCATAATTTAATTAGACACAAACACATTGCCTCTTGGAATGTACATACGTATAAGACTGCGGATAGTAAGACTAGCTGGAAAATTAAGAATCTATAGGATCTTATCTCCTTGCTTGCTAAACTAGATTACAGGCTATATGGACTGGATCATACTGACTACCCATACTCAAATGGAGTATTTCTTTAGCACTTTTCTACGAAATTCTATTGACATTAGGGAGCAAAGAATTTTGGGCATGCTCTGAAGAAGACATTTGACTAAGGAATTACAACATTGACATAACTCTATAGCATGGAATATAATTATATAACTCATAAACTAGGATAGGATTGCTAGGCCGTAGGCAACGCAACTTCTTACTTTCAAGCTTAGCATCACTTCTCAAATGCTTTCTCAACTATACTATTCCCCTTAAATACCATACTCATTTGATTCGACTTATAATTCTCATATTGGCACTGCAAAATCTTCCTACTAAGGTCTAAACTAAACTAAGTTCTCTCACCATGATCAAGCCTAACACTAAATCACAAGATACAACATGCCAAACCACAATACTTGTCTAAACCACAAGGTTCAATATTCTATATCTTCTTAGAGCTCACACCCTAAGCATAACATGCCTTACCACTTCAATGACTAATTTAAAACTCTTGATGTGGATTCACTAGCGCATATTGCATACATCATCTTACACCCAACATGAAATTCAAGCCTATCATTAAAACCACATATAACTTTAAGGCAAATACCCCTAAAGGCATACTCCACATATTCTCTAAACCTTTATCAACAACAATATTCTTGCACTCTTCTTAAAAACATACACACAATTTCTAACTAACCATGACATGTATCAAAGACTTGGCCTCAATCTTACTTCACACTTTAGCCTTAGATAGAAAAGCATAAATAATCTTTCTTAATGAGGGTCATCAACTCTCTCACATCTAAACCATTGCTTATCCACTATCATCACCACTATCTTAACATAGGAAGAGGTCACCAAAGGGCTAACACATATGAACCATAAGCACGAAAACTACAATACATAACATTAACACTTATCTTTGTCCTAAGGAATAAAATATCAAAGGCACGGATTCATTAAAGAAATCTAAGCTGAGGACATGCATGATATAATGCGAACTTCACTAGTATCATGATTTTAAAAACTGGTCATACTCTGAAACATGAGTTTATACTTATCATAAGCTATTCAACATAGTACTGGAGTTCATAGATTCATAAGAGATAACTCGAATCATAAAGCTGCTACATGCTTGCTAGAACCTGAGAATGGGCTTGAGCACACATGATAGGTATAAGCATAGGCCTGTGGCATGGATTTGTCAAGCAAGTGATGGATTTGGTGTTGTAATGACTGAAATCTAAGGAATACTCTAGAGTAAGAAGGGATCACTATCTCATCATAACTCATTATTGACATGTATCATAATTTAATTCTCAAAACTCGGTTTGGTTCTTCACTAACCATCTCTCCCTTAGGTCAAAGCTGGTATTCTAAGTATGATGGTCTACTCCATATCCTCGAGATTAATCCATAATTTCATCATTCTATTATCTACACATAAATGCTAAACTCACAAGAATAAACTAATTTTGAACTTACCAACTTCATTCTTGCACAACCCATCCATATGCCATCCTTAACTTTCTAGATTCAATAATCATCATCAAAGAGTTACACTCTCATTTGCAACCATACCTCCATCTCTAATCACATAATCATAACCTACCAAGATCATACCTCTATTTTTATATTTTTTTCCAAACCATGAGAATAATAATCATACTAAAAAGGCTCAACATCTTCAATCATGACTCCTTAACTTAGCTATCAAGAACATCATAAATTATCTAACTAGCCTTTCTCCACCTAGAAACTCAACATTACTACTAACCCCACAATATGCAATAATCCTCAAAAAATAATGCATCCCCATATCACCTTGGGCACACCTATACACCATACTTAATTACGAACATATGATCTTACACTCTTGCATACACTGTTCAGGCCTACTAGATCACCTCCATATAACTAGCATCAACAACCGAACCATCAACTATTCAAACTTAATGTCTAGAGCTAAACATGATTTACTACCCAATCTCACACACAATTTTCACTTTAAAACTATAGAACATAGCATTAATAAAAACTAGTACACAATGACAATCGATCATAATCATATGGCCTATCTTATTCGTAACCTGTTAACACATCCTCCTTCTTCACATCATTACTATTTACCCATCTTCACACCTAAATTACTTTCATAGGTCTATAAATTTTAACTAAACTTCCTCTTGCAATCTCAAGAAAGCCTAAATTAACAATACTCAACCACTAAGTACTTCCATCAAAACCTATACTTTCCTAGCACAACAAATACCATCAATAACTCTTTTCATACTTCAAGCAAACAACAATCCACCTTAACTAATAATTTCCTTCTCTAACTTCACTAAACTAATAAAAAATGGTATATCACTTCATTACTAATTCAATCATAAGCAAAAATTCATCTATACATATTCAAAAAATCGCCCTTACCACCATTTTTGCCACTACACTTCTAAACCCACAAGTTCAACTAACACAAGACTTTCAACTAAACGCTACTACTTCTATCACTACACAGACACCCACACTTTTTACTAACACCAGAACAACAAGATAAACAACAAGTTACTAGTGAATCGAAATAGGCCTCCCACGGCTTCACTAGACTTTGGTTTTGTGTTTTGATTAAGAAAATTATATGAATAACAAATCAACTATGATAGTGAATTGAAATAGGCCTCACACGGCTTCATTAGACTTTGATTTTTCACAAACATAATGAAAGCAAGATTACATAATACAAGAGATAGAAACTTGACAGACAACATTCAACGATCTAAAAATACACCTTACTCTGTCTTAATTAAATAACTCATAAAAATGAGGGCATAACTTAAATTTGAAGGACTTATAATACACTAGAAGGCTCCTCTCAAGCGACTTTATAAAACATCTGAAACTTCTGCCAGCAAATATAAGAACATTATCTGGGGAGGAAATTGGAACTTTCCGAACATATTACCTCAAGAACAGTACATAGATAGAGAAGTATAGCTTATCATTATGGATTCTGAGGAGAAATTTGAAAGCATATTTGACTCGAGTTAAGTGCACGATTTCTACAGGCCTGATAAAGTACTTCACTTTTTGGAACTCAAAAGTACTAATAGGATACTTTTGTAGCTCTCTTACAATTCCATGACTATCTCTAGAGAGTTAAGCTCAACTATTTCAGATACCTTAGAAATAAGGCACAGATGGCCTGACTAGAGTAGGATGAGAATCTATATAAGTTTCTTGGAAAACTTTTCTATAGCACGACTTAAGACTTGAAAGAATGGAGATAATTCCTAAATGCCCTGTATCCTCTCGAACAAAAGTACAGACGTCACCATACCATTCTGCAAGACTCTACTAGACACAGCTTCATAGACACCCTAGGACACTTGAACTCTGTGCTCTGATACCAAGTTTGTAACGCCCCAAAATTGGGTCCCGAGATGTCACACGGTGCTTAGGATCACAAGTGACCCCAAGCTAACCCTTCTACTGGCATAACTCATATGCAATTGAACAAAAAGTATAAATCTATACAAATCTATGGAAAATAACTCTTTTCTGAATATGATAGATACAAAACTAAATTTACAAGATTACAACTCTTCTTTTACAACCAAAACTGAAATGGAATACATCAACTTTTACTGACTGTCTATGAAGCCTCTACTAGTACTGACTATAGGTAGCTGGGTCATGACTCCTGACTATCCCAACTCAATACGGCTCGATAAAGAAAATACAACACTTCTAGAATTATATAACTAACTCAAGCCCTTGAATCAAAAGGACTCATCACCTACTGACCGAATGCCGCGAACTGACTGGATCTGAAGATGTACACTATACCTTGTACCTACATTCTGAGAAAATGTAGCCCACATACGAATATCTGGGTCAGTACCATGGAAACGTACCGAGCATATGGGGGTGCAATGCATATAAAAAATAATATCTTAATATCATCACAGGTTATAAAACTATGCATGCTGATATAAATGACTCACTTAGCTCGAATTAAATCTTCGAAATCATGGATGGATAATATATGTAAAGTAAAACAAGTGAGTCATTACAATAAGTTCTCAATTCACTTCTTTCTTGGTTTCAAACATATAGAGTAATCAAATTTCAAAACAATACTCTTTAGAACATAATATCTCAATCTTTCGAAAACAATAACTATCTCAAAACCAATCCTTCAAAACATATATATCCATCTTAGATAGGAGGGTTCACACACGCACACGTTGGGAGTTTCTCATAACCAACATAAACCATGTGAGCTCATGGAGTCCAACGTCTTACCCACGTTGGGGAGAGCTGTCCTATCCTTGCCATAAAAATAGGACCTTAATAATCAATTCAAAAACTTGTGATCACTATATCAGCCTTAGGCTCACATCCTATGGGGGCATGTAGTTTTAGAAAAGTACAAAAATAGCTATACCTCCCGCTCGGTACCAAAGACTACTCCCGGACTTAGCTCAGATCTTTTTAAAAGAAAATCCACTAATAAACAGTTCAACAATCCACAATGGGATCCATCTTGCTACCCTTTTCATAATAATCAATAAAAGTTGATTTCTTTTCTCATCTCGGGTTCAAAAACAATTCTTCCGCGACCATCAAGGTCAAATCATTATCCATCATCTCAAATCATTCAAATCTCTAGATGTTTATAACACATGATTTCTCAAAAACAACAATCTCAAATAGAGTTCAAAACTCATGTCTCAATATCACATTAAAACTTATCAAGATTCAAGCTTTACATTATAAACATATATAAATCCCTTCAATGGAAAATTCAGTTATAAGGCATAAAATATCATCATTCTCATATAATTCCGCTTCTAAAATATCAAAAA
The DNA here is from genome assembly GCF_002878395.1 of Capsicum annuum. Lineage (NCBI taxonomy): Eukaryota > Viridiplantae > Streptophyta > Magnoliopsida > Solanales > Solanaceae > Capsicum > Capsicum annuum. The sequence continues at coordinate 46,278,123 of NC_061116.1, forward strand.
TATCATAATCTCATGATAATCAATATAGCATATAAGTTCATGCTTCAAAATCATAGTAAAACATATGAAATCCATAACTTCGTAAAAGAAAGTATTTTTGGGCACAAGAACGAAAGAGTGTTTTTGTTTAAAAATCCCCACATACCTTAAACTTGAAGCTTTGAATGACTTTTCGAATAGCGTAATGCTATTCACGAACTTTTGGGTGTCCCTTGTAGCCTTCGTAACGGGAATTCCGAATATATAAAAATTATAGAATTCTCACGGTTGAATCTCTAGCTATTGGGGTTTTTATGTTGAAACCCTAAAGGTTGTTCTTGATTATATTTAGAGAAAGTAAACTAATTTTGATGTTTTGGGGGTTTAATCCCGTGTTATAGACATATATAGGTGTGTTTTTGGCACTTGGAAGTGAGGTATGAGGCGCACAACCCATGGAAGACCTTAAGGTGTGCGTCTCACACCTTATGGCAGACATATAAGTGTGCCTCGCACTCCCAATCGCACACATTTGATTGGGCGGCGCATTGCCCATCGCACACCTTTACTCCTTCTCACAAAAATGGGCATAACTCTTCGCTCGGGTATCAGATTTTTGAGAAATTGATATCGTTGGAAATCTAATTCAATTATCTACAATTTAATATTTCTTGGGATGAAAAATTCCATGTATATTAATAGATATTCACATTTGAAGTTGACCCTTGTAGAATCGAATGTCAAACTTTGGATGAATCAATTGGCCTTAGCTCAACCTTGTTCTAGGTCATTGCTATAAACACTTTCCACCTCTAAACTACTCCATAGACTAGGATAATGATCATGTAACTTCTATTCAGGTGATAATCACTTGTATTAGAGCTTAGACGCGCAGGAACGACGATTAGAATTCTAGCACAAAAATACGGGGTATTACATATGGGGTCTAATACTAGCATAAACAGGGGCTCTAACTAAACATGTGAAGGCAAGAGATACTCAAATTATAATCAATTCTTACCTTAATAAAGAATAAGGGAACTCGTAAGCATACCTACAACTTCGGGTGCCAATCCATAACCAGCCTATCATGAACTATTGAATAATAACCAGTTAATATGTAATGGGCTAGCCCAAAAATAATAATAACCTGCCTAGGCCCCTATAAGCTCTAAAAGCATAAGCAATCACTCAACAAAAAACAACCATAACTGTACCTGTACAAATTCTCAAAAGACCGATAAATATAAGCGTTAAACGATTTTACTTGTGCTAAGCAATACATAACAATCAATGAATGCAAGGATAATCTAGTACCATTAACCAATAGAGTGCATAAATGTACAAAGTATATATATCTCCTCCAGCTTAGTAGCTCACAAAGACAGGACTTACGATGACCATCCTTCTTCGGTAGCCTGACTCATCGCACAAAGGGGCTCATAGGAGACTCAAGATATCCATATACACTGCCAAGGAAAAAACTAGGACTTTCAGTAACAATAATAACCAATCTACTCCATTTAACATCGGAGAGAAATAAGAGTGTAATAATTGCTTGAGCTTAAATAAGGCTAAATGAATATAAATCTATAAACCCAGTCTGAGATCGAATCTGGGAATAGAATGATATAATAATACAAAAATAGGAGAAATCTTCCTCGATCATAGTGAAATAAGTAGTGGTAAAATAAGTGAACCAATAATGGACCGAAATAGGCTAAATCAAATTTTCAAGTAGTATATTTAGTTTAAAATATCATAATTTAATAACAAAGACTTCCATTTTCAAAGAATCAATTTTCAAAGTTAAGAAAAAGTGGGAATAAATCCATTTTTAGAAAACAATAGTAAAATCGAGGTCTTAATCGAAATCGTACCACTAAATAAGTGTAAATGCATCTTAATGTATGCATACCATCACCAGTATCCAAATAATAGAACCATAAGTGTCTACAAATCCATAACTATATCCACGTCCTTTTAAAGGCTAGAGTACAAATTTGGTGTCCAACTAGTATCATAATAACGTCTTCAGGCCCAACAACATATAACTCAACAAGCTATTAATGACAAAAATTGAGAAACTAAGGTAAACAAGGGTATAAAGCTACTACAACAAGAACAAACCTAGTGTATTTCCACAAAGTGTTGTCTTAGAAGGGTAAAATGTACGCCATCCACACCGCTCTAGACATATTTTTTATTTCTTCCCCTGTTTCTTTTGGTATCATTACTTGTCTCTCCCTTTTCATTAGTTTTTCTCTTCTTGGTGCCAGATTCCGCAGAGACTTTCTTCTTTTTCATAGCTATGTGCTTCTTTCTGCTTACACCATAACTCCCAAACTTTGGATCTGAGGACTTGGTCCTTTCATCACCATGAACTTCTAGTCTTTTCTTCTCAGATGCAACAACAATATAAGAATCATTGTCCTCATCTTATTTCACCTCGACAACTTTAAGATTTTCTTCTTCCTCTATAATATATTTTCTAAGTCTTCTTCTTTTAGTGGCAAAAGACTTACTCTTCTTCATTGTATCTACTAGCAATATTATCTCAGACCCTCTAGTGGAGTAAGATATTAAAACTTATATACTAGAGTCAATCAATTTTTCCTTTCCTTTACTATCCTTCAGTTTCTTCATTTTCCAAATTAGAGGTTGTTCATCATCATCCTCTTTATTTTTCTCATTTGGAGGTAATACAAACTCCCTATCCTTTTTTAAATCATCCGTTTCTCCTATTTTCTCTTCTCCATAGCAGAACTTTCTTTGGATTCATGTCCAAGTAAAGGCAAATTTTCATCCACCCAATTTATGCTGCTAAAAGGAACAGACTTTTTTATCAGAATTTCTTCATTAACCATTTGGGAAAATATAGGGTTTGATTCAGAAAGAGTGAGGGAACCAGGTTCTGGTAATTTTCTGAGATTTCAGTACCTTTGAATTTCTCAGAAGGAACCTTGATTTGAGAAGAATTAGAGGACTCTATTTTTTTAGGAAAGAGGTCCTTTAGATTTAAGAATATTTTTCTTAATTGGAGAACCAAAACCTTTATTTAGGTGATCTACTAAGATAGGAAAATTACTGGAGCTTAGAGTTTTGATAGGAACAGATTCACTTAAGGTCTCAGGAATCTCATGAGACATACTGATGGGTAACTCACTTTGTGACTCTTAAGGATAATTAGAGGACAATTTTTTCATAGGATTTGAAGAAGAGGGAATTTTAGGCATTTTGAATATTTGAGAAAGGAAGAAGAAGGACCAATTTTGATTACGGAAGAAAATAATGTTTTGAGTTAATTGAGAAGATAATGAAATAAAAGGATTTGAATTTATAATTAAAGAGGTGACCATTTAATATTTAAGAGATACCTTTTTAATGGACGTACCTAATGACATCAGTTGTGACTCTTCACATTTAAACTAAGTTGACAGCTTTTGTTCATATAGGATTGGACATGTGGCCTTTTAAAATAAAAACCTTACAAAAATTCAAGGCATATTATTTTGGTACTCACCTGGGAGATGGGACCATGTCCCTCTCTTTTAGAGTGAATTTTCAACCTTTGTTTACTTTAATTGTTTCCTTCCAGAACTGTACCCTTGGGTGTGTACCTGCCAAGGTATGATAATAAGTTAGATTAACATGCACCTACTTTATCATGGATACTTGTCTCCTTGACATAGCCAAATTTGAGAAAAGACACTGATTAATTTGATAGGTCAGGTTAACTTTATCAATTCATGCTTTAGCCTCTTCACTCTCTTTTTGTCTTAATACATTCACCCATACTCATTTAGGGACCAGGTCCTTTGAAATCAACTATTTAAAAATATGATACCTCCACTTGAAGTATCTTGAGAGAGAGACTACAGTTAGATTTTTCAAACTTAAGTTTTGAACACCACCTTTTAATGAGCATTCTTGACTGCAATCCTCTTTCTAAAACCTGGAACCATGATCATTTGTTGAATTTAGGAAACAACTTTAGTACACATATTTTCCAAAAGAAGTACACATAGTTTTGGGAGCCTTTTTTCGAGCATCAATGACAATTTTCCTTGCCACCCAACAGGTTGGAGTTCTCCTTGATAGCCCAGTCCTTTACCATCATTAACACCCTGACTAATCAGATTAGAAAGAATATGTGAAGAAGCAGTCCATTTAAGAGACTTGTTTAACTCATATCTTAGGTGGACCAGGTCCCTCTCTTTCTTTCCTATGAAGTGCATACATAAGGTGTTTTTGAGAAAGTTTTAATTTATCCTTAAGATAAATTTGAAGCAGTCCGTTAAGTAAATGTTTTGATTTCATCTACTTTATTTACTTTCTTCAGATCACTCATCAAGATCAAATTTTTAGATTTTATCTATGAGAACAATTTTTTAGTTTCTAAAATTTGGAGAGTCAAAGCAATCAATTTATTCTCTTCAGTCTCTAATTTCTCCTCTAAGGCATTCTTCTCAACAGTTAGTTCATATACAAATTCTATCAATACACCAGCAAGCCTTTTTATCTTTCTAACAGTGTCGTTATCTAGGTTTTACTTACTATCAAAGAGTGTTACCTCCTTTTCTTCTTCATCCTCTATGTTTGCTATGAATGCAAATAAGGAATCATAGACAACTAGACTATCTTCCACTATTAGCATAGAAACATCTTCAGTCTTCTAAACTTCACCTAAATCACTGAAAGAGTCTCCCCATGCTGCCAGAGCTTGCTTTGCAACATACTCAATTGCTACCTTCCTTCTTGACTTTTTAGGACCTAGTTCCTATTCTTTCCCTTGTCACCTCTAATCTTGAGATACTCCTGATAATCAAATTTGTGCATTGGATGGTCTTTGATAAAGTTCTTAGGACTCCCATATTTGTGACAGACCTCAACATTGTTTCCCTTTTTACTGCTGCTTTCTTTTCTTTGGAATTGACCACTCTTCTCCATGTCTCTAACAATCCTATTTTCTAAATAGGCTACATCAGTATCATATTCACTTGAATTATGTTTTGAATCCTTCAATGCTAGAGATTTTTCTCTTTTAACTTCTTTATTCTCTAGCTCTTGCGGCTTCTTGAGATCATGAGTCGTTAGGTTTCCAATCAATTCATCCATAGTGCGGGTCTTTAGGTTTCTTGCTTTAGTTATTGCATCCACTTTGCTCTCCCAGGACTTAGGAAGAACTCCAAGAATATTTCGTACTTGCTTGTACAAGGGAATCACTTCTCCCAAGTAGTTAATCTCATTATTGATAAAAGTGAATCTTGTATGCATTTCTTGGATTATTTCTCCTTCTTTCATAGTGAAGGTTTCATACTGAGTAGTCAGCATGTCTACTTTAGAATCCTTCACATTAGTAGTAACTTCATGTGTAGTCCTCAAGCAACCCCCAATCTCTTTGGCATTTTCACAAGCTAATACCCTGTTATATTCATTAGGCCTTATACCACAGACTAACACTTTCTTGGCCTTGTAGTTTTTCTCATTCCTCCTTCTATCTTCATCATCATATTCTCTCCTAATTTTTACTAACATTCTTGTTATTTAACCTTCTTTGACTTCTTTAACTAGAAAAAGAGGGTCATCAAGAATTATATCCATAATTTCACTATCGTCAACCATAATAAAGTCAAACATCCTAGTTTTCCACCACCCTTAATACTGCCCATTAAATCTTGGTGGTCTAGTGGTAGATTGCCCTACTTCTAGATTAGGTGGAGTACCCATGCTAACTAAGACACTCTAGGTGTGAACCTTTTAGAGTGACCTGTCTCTGATATCAATTGTTGAAATCCTTGAAAATTGCACTACACAGTGAGGAACCAGGTCCCTCAAAGTCAATCACAAGCAAAGGAAAAAACACAGCAAAACAACCAGTAATAAAAGGCAGTGCAGGAAGAGTAAAAACAAAAGATTTTAATGTGGAAACCCCCATGCTCAAGGAAGGAAAATCCACGGTTTTCCCTCATAGGAACCTCAGAAATCCACTATAATCAACCTCTTGATTACAGACTTGATTTCAACCTAACTTTAGACACCTCCTGCATATAGTAACTCTACTACAGCTTAACCTTGGAAACTCTACCAAGACTCCCTCAACACAGGTTAAATCTAACCAATTTTGGACTTAGGCAACTCTACCTAAACTATCTCTAAACAAAGAGAAAAGCTCATTACGCTTATAACATGAGTAATTCGTTTACAAATCAGGATTCACTCAAGAGCACTCACACTTTTGTCTCACAAAGGAAACAAAAACATGAGCAATACTTGAGAAATGTAGCAAATTGGGTTTTTGCCTTTTTCCTCTCATCAACACTCTTTGAGTAATTACAAAAAACCATTTAATGGAGAAGCATTATTTTTGTTTTATAGATGAGTGATGATTAGAGATGAAATATCATTGAACCAGGTGTCCTAATTAGTACAAGCAACACCTACCAATTTATTACACAAACGAACAAAGCTATGTAGACGCGTGTTACTTGTACTATTGCATTGAACATCCAAGGACCTGATCCCTTGTAGTCATCTGCTCATCATCAAAACTACATACAGCAGAAATACTCCTATACTAACTTATGAAAGTGGAACGATATTCATTACATATACATGCTACCTCTACTACATAAATAATATGCCAAATGTACAATGTAAGAGTCATACTAATTTTAATAACTTTTTATTAAAACTTTTCTATTAAAGTTCAAATGAAGAAAGTAAAATTTTTCTATAAAGGAATGTATATATATATATATATATATATATATATATATATTTGTAGCATATTAGGTACCAACTAATGCCAAGTGTTAACTATTCTTTAAACATATATTAGGTGTACTATCCGTACACTACCACGTGAAAGTTGAGGTGGCACTTCAATGCAAATTTTTTTTTCATTAAGTATAAACTCAGATATTGCATAGGTTCATGACAAAATCAATATCACATTTTGAATATACCATAATTAATAAAGAAATATTTTGAATAAAGCCTTTATAATATAAAAAGTAATTTTCAACATAACTTGACTCACTGTCTCCTTTTAAAATATTAATAAATTATAAAATTATTAAACAATAATATAAATATATCATAACTAAAGATTTTTTTCATAAATATTGAAAATATTTTAGGAAGGTAATAAAAATAAAAATTGTAAATTTACTAAACTCTAATTTAAATTAATCATTTCAGAATAAACTCAGTATTAATGAAATCCTTAAATGAATTATCCAAAAATTGAACTACCTGGTCTAGAAGATCATAAATAATGTCTAGAACTATCTGGCAGCTGGAAATGCTGAAAATACGTGAAAATTGAAAAATAACTTGGAGGGTCATTAAAGCATCCACTACTAAAAGGACTTTCGTCCTCGAAAGTCAAGAAATAAAAAGAGTTTAAAGCTTAAAAAGGTGAGGGTGCTATTCTACATGCCCCGCAAGGTTCCAGCACCATCCTGGATAGAATAATGCCTCTATAGAACTTAAGCTAAAGGAATTCCCTAGACTTCAACTTCCCTACCTTATTTCTCAAAAAAATACTCACTCATTTTCAAAAGTTGGCTAACCTCCAACTGAATTGAACTCAACTAAAGTACGAAAGATCTAATATACTGACATTATACCAATACACACACAAGTAAGCAAATACTTGACCAAGCTAATTGCGATCCAACACATAAACCATACCACCAACTCTGAACTCCACGTCTAACAGTTTTTTGTCTTTCCAAGAATGTTATCTACTCTGAACCACAAAGAATCTCTCCAACATCATCCAAGTCTTGATGCATAATCACATCATAACTAACCTCGAATAAATGAAGTTGACCCACCAAAAATCTGCTTGGACTAGCATATTAACAATGCCTCATAAGGTCCCACTTAAAGACCTAAATGGTGGTGACTAATGTCAGTAATCTCAGCTAAAGCCAATAACTGGTCTGGATGACCCTCGAATCCATTAGTCATAAGTTCAAATCTCAAGCTCATAAAAATGAATGATCCATTATAGGACACCCCATTGATTATAGGTGAAATCATTCTATACCCAACTAGAATACACTACTTCCGCTGAGTAGACAATCAATTTTTTTATGAATACAGAAAACTAAGGTCAAAAGGCATAGAAACCAACATCATGTGCCAGTGGACTATCCTTCGTGTATCCATTAAGTACAATCTTCCTGAACTAAAGAAAACTTAGCCGGTAGGTAATGGGTAGGCCAAGTTAGCTTGTTAATGAAGGCTCAACTAAGTCAAACTTGAAATAGGGCTGGAACAAAGTTACACCAGCCCTAGCCATAATCTCAACATCGAAGCTGAACCACTCAACCTCAGCAATCCAGATTGTTCTTTTCAACGAGTAGGAATCCATACTTGTAAATCTACAGATACTAAGCATATACAAAAGGGTTCCTACAAAGGCTAAAACTGAAATATAGCCAAAGAACATAATCATAATGGAGGAAAGGAGCTAACTGAAGATACGAGCAATCAAATCCACATCTGTTGAAAGACACAGTACCCCAAGGCGAAACCAAAAAATTACTGGGACTGCAAAGAGTTCTAATGATAGCCAAATCTTAAGAAACTTCGAAGAATATGATCTTATCCAGAATCAGATGAAACAAGCACGTAATCTATGAAAACAAATATTCACTCCAAGAAGACACTTGCTCCGATTACTGACAACCAATACACAAGTACTTATAACTAAGAAGAAGCATCCCTGAAGTTATATTAGGTCGAACAAATACCGAAATAAGAAATTTTTGAATTAACCCATTTAAATCAACCTTAACCCAATAGGACCATAAACTGCATCATAGAAAAGATGGAGTACCAATCTCAACACCAACACCAAGATTAACACTACTACTAGGAGATAATCAGATCAATCAGAATCTCAAAGCTCTTATAAGAAAAGGATCGCCAATGTTAAAATCACAACAAAGCCATGGAAGGAAAAACCTACCTTTACTTTTACAACCCACTTAATAACAAATCTAAACTTACCAATATAGAATAGAAACCACCCAACCAAGGTAGTCATCTATGCCAAACAATTAAGGATCACAAGAAAGGGATACTAACTAGATCACGCTATCTATCCGTCTATCATGTAAGAATTACTCAACACCAAAATAACAACAATAGTAACACCAATATAAAGTGCAGGTGGCACAAAATAAAAAACATAACCAGTCCTACTCTAAGATAATTACAAGGCCAAAATGCCAAATGAAAGGGACTCTAACCCAAGTGCTACACCATAAGGAAATAACAATACTGATCCACTAAATCTACTACTAAAAAAATTATGTAACGCCCTGGAAGTACCCCTTGGACGTCACACGGTGCTAAAGACTATGAATAGTCCCAAGCTAACCCATAATGCCAACTTAACATAAAATTCATAAGAAAGTGAACTAACATAAACAAAAATTGAAGTTAAACCATTGCATATCTTTAAAAAAAGTCCTTAGCTTGGGAAGCTTAAATAAACACCTTGAACATAAAACATAAACAATGTGATAAGCTTCTATGACTGAATAAAGATCCACTGGGGATAGACCCCAGTTGCCCTGAACATAACTTGAAATCTCATAACTAAAATAATTCAAAACTACACAAATATCTGAGAAACTGGGTCCTTAGACTCTGAGGACTCACCAAATGATAGGTTGTAGGTGATGATACCCGTAGTTAATCATGCTGCTAGAAACGAGCACCAGAGGCTACATTATAAGAAAATGTAGCACATAGACATATATGTAGGACAGTACCTATGAAATATACTTAGTATGTGGGGGTGAATGCATAAGTAAAATAATAACTGAATATTTATATAAAATTTCAAATAATGCATGCTAAGTATAAATGACTCACCATGACCTTGTATAAAACAAAAGGCTATAAGATCATAAACATGAGTAATGAAGCATAAGAATAACTTTGTGAACCATAACACTTCGTTTTTAAAAGCTTTATTTTTTTATTCTTTCTTTTGGGAGTTTCTTCTAACCGACATAAACCATGTGAGCTACCATGGAGTCCAATGTCTTATCCATGTTGCGGAGAGTTGTTATACCCTTGCCATCAGAATAGAACCTTAATATTAAGTGATCATTGTATGTCATCCATATTGGGAAAAATCTTAACTTTTAGTGGATTGTAGTTTCTAAGAATTTAGGATATGCTCATCCACATTCCCTTCTCGGTGCTAAATACTACTCCCAGAATACTTATATGCTCATACTTTAAGAAATCCACCTTAAAATAGCATAGAGGTTTATAGACTGAAAACCAGTTATGCTTCTCTTTCTTTATATCATAATCATGATGAACAATTGTGGATTTCATATCTTATCTTAGGATTAAAAGATCAACCTTTTCTTTAAATTATTTCATAAAACTTATCAATAGAGCTTTAGAGCATAATCTTCTTGTAAACTCAATACTTGTACTTAGAACTTAGAATTCATGTTTAATTCATAGAAACTCATAACAAAACTTCATGCTCCATAGTCACCTTGAAATCTTTCAACAATCCCAGTCAAGATTATGAAATTAAAAATCACAATATGAATCTTATAAGTCAAAACATGAATACATGCAATTCTTTATGCACTTACAGCTTTCATTCTCATGGCAATTTCATAATTCAAGAGTATGGATAATTAGGTATGAACCCTAAAGAATATACTTGTTCATAAACACAACATACCTGAATTTTCTTGACTTGTGAACAGAGTCTGAACCTTGAGACTTGAAGAATGGTTTTGGGTGAGGAATCCAAATCTTGATATTCTTAAAGATAGAGGAGGAAAGTTATGTTAATCAATTAGAAAGAGGAGAAAATAATACCTCATTGAGGGTTATAGGTCGTGGGTGGAAGTTATAAGAAAGAAAAATACCAAAAAGCCCTTAGCTAAAATTTATAGAAATTGATCATCAGTTCTTATGAGTCTACCATACCACTCGTAGGGAAGTGTATGACTTGGCATTCATGAATCGTAAGCTTTACAATGACAAGGGTAGCACACACTGATCAACATACGAGTCAAACTTTATGACTCATTACTTTTCTATATGATTTGGGATCGACCAATCGTATCTTAGATAGAACCTTAGGAAAACTATTCCGTTCTACTTACGACTTCTCTTTCTAAGACTCGTACCTTTCTTGACAACTTTTAGCTTTAACTCATACCTTAGACCGATTTCATATCACCCCACACGGATATGGATATGACTCCCTATATACGAGTCGTATGATGTCTATATGACTCAAGGGGATGAGTCATAGATGTATAGTATCTCCCAAACAAACATAGGGTATTACAAATCATCTACGGGGTAGCATATATGCATAAGTCCCCATAAAGGCTCAGAATAATCAATTTAATAATTTCAATGAATTAAACCACCGATGCATATAAAAAACCCAACACAATTCAAATAGAAACTAAAAGATAGTAAATTACAATTGCACCTCTAATGATGGAATCTAAATTCCTAGTCCCAGACCACCCAAAGAAGTTCAAATCAAAATATGTCCAAACCTAGACTGAGCATCTGAATGATCAAGTAAAGCACAAAGTGCACTACCTCTAGCCGAAGATGCCACAACTCTAAGAGACTAATCTAACTGCATAGACTGAAAAATAATCCCGTGCTGGGGACACTCCCTGGATAATGATCGATCTCTTTGTAGTCGTAATAAACCCCTACAGATCTAACATGGAGAGAAACATGAGTTGACCCCAACTGGCTGACCAAATTACTCCCGAGGTACTCCCTAAACTAGTGACCAATCACTCCATACTCAAAACATTCCTATGGAATCCTCTGATGCACTGTACTTAGTGACCCAGAATAGACACCACGACATGATATCTTAGACTGAGTACCCTGTAATGCCTGACCAAAACTTTGTCTATTGAGACCTCTATCATATATTTGATAGTCATCTATTTTCTAAGGAGATATATGTACGGACCTGATAGGCTACAAATAATGTTGACCCTCACTAGGAGGATTCTGACCTCTATACAAAAGACCACTAACGCTATACTACTGACATGGTTACTTAATGCCATCTCTATATGTCTCAAGACTAGCCCTTTTTATAGTTCTCACATAATCAACAACCTGAAGAAAAGTAGACCTAGATGCTATCAAATGCTCTAATGCCAGATAGAGTGGAAATACTAATCCTTTGATAAATCCATGCATTATCTCAAGTTCTATAGGAAATAATATAGGAGTACATCTAAACCATGCGAAAAACCCTTTATCATACTCAAAAACTAAGAAGAAGCTCTGCTAAATATCAACAAACCTAACTTTAGCCTGAGAATCACTCAATGTATTGGACATCATATCTTTCTAAAGAGTATTCTCAAAAAATCTTAACATCCCTAACATTGAATCCTGAAGAAATAAAGTGGTCATAAACTTTACTGGATCCTGGGATGCCCTTAGACCCTCTAGTTGACACTAAAGATTCCCAATATTACTCTCTAACTCCCTAGCCTGACATGGATCTGAAAGTCTAGTAATATGCGTAGAAATCCCATCTACATCAATTATTAGCTCGTGTTATCCATTTGGGAAAGAGTGGAGTCAAAGGAGTACTTAGAGGTTCATAGAAGTATAAACACATAACAAAGAATCAAGGAATAAAATTTTGTACAAATGCCCTATAACCTCTCGTAGATAGAAATCAGATATCTCTATACCAATCTATAGGACTCTACTAGGCACTTAGCTCTCGTATCGACAACACAAATGAACCTATGCTCTGACACTAATTTTTCATGACATAATTTTTTTAGGTCATGATGGTACCTACCATAACCCACTAGTAGGTAAGTCAACCCATAGTACAGATCAGCTAGTAACAAACTAATAAAAAAATAAAAAGCAAAACTAAATAAAGGAGAAGAAGAGATAAAAAGGAAGTAGATGCATCCCCAAAACCTAGTGAGGTCAGTATAAAAGCTTTTAATACAACAAGAGTACAAAGTAGAATACATAGTAAATGTATACAAAGCCCGTCTCTGATATACAAAAATAGAGATAAGCCTTAGAGGATGAGGGAGAACAAGGACAACTCTAGACGCCAGGAGCTCACCCTGAATCTCTGATCTATGGCTTCTCTACATAATACGCATATCAATGGCGAGAACTTGTATTGTGATTTGTTGGTTGAAGAAGTGTAGTATGAGTATCAAATATGAGGTACTCAGTAGGCATCGACCAACTAAGCTCCATAGATAATGCATGTACAAATAACATGTAAAGTAGGAATAGAACTACAACCAATTACTTAAGAAACAAAACATAAAAGTGGTAATGGAAAAGTTAAGGTAAACTATCAGGTACTGCCAATAACTAAGGACGAAGCATGGTTCTGTAAGTAACTAGTCCATAGACGATAGTATAATGAAGAAGAGATATATAATATAGTCGGAAGAAAGGGAGTAATATAGAAATAGTAGTAAAAGAATAATATACATAACTACATTATAAGGATAACCAAAAATGAAGACACTACTCTAAGGGAGATAATCCCACCTTACCAGAATCATAACCAATAAAAGGTCTAACACTAGTATAACAAAGGTCTCTAACTGAAATGTGCATAGGCAAGAGATAGTCTAACAATAATAAATTCTTACGATAATAAATAATAAGGGAACTCAAGAGAATACATACAACCTCGGGTAAAATACGTAACCATGTCATCATGAACTATACAATAATAACTAGCAAATATGTGACTGACTAGCCCAGATAAATAATAACCTACCTGGGACCTATAAGCCCAAAAAGCAGAAGTAAACACTCAGAAAATAACAACCGTAACCTGTATCTATACATTCCCACCAAATACTAAAAGATACAATTGCTAAACAGTTATAATACCAGTAGACAATGCATAATAATAAATAAATGCAAGGATTATCCAGTACTATCAATCAATTAAGTGCCAGGATATATCAAGTTTATATACCTCCTCCAGCTCAGTAGCTCACAAAGGCAGAACCTATGATAATCATCTTTCTCTAGTACCGTGACTCATCGAACAAAAAGGCCCATAGGGGACATGGGATATCCATATATACTTCCTAGTCCCTAACTAGGACATTTAGTAACTATTATAATCAATCTACTCTGTCCAGTACTGGAGAGAAATAAGAGTGTAATAATTGCTCAAACTTGAATCAAGGCTAAATAAGTATAAATCTGTAAATTCATTTATTAAGGTCGAATCTGAGAGTAGAATGATATAATAATGTAAAAAGGGGTCGAAATCTCCCTTGACTGTAGTGAAACAAGTAGTGGAAAAATGAGTGAATAAATAATGGATCGGCATAAGCCTCGATCAAATTTTCAAGTAGTATATTTTGTTTAGAATATCATAATCCAATAATAAGGGTGGTATGATTTCCATTTTCAAAGAATCAATTTTAAAAGTTAAAAAAAAAGTGGGAACATTTCCCTTTATAGAAAACAATAGTAAAATCAATGTCTAAATCGAATTGTACCACTAAAAAAGTGTAAATACGTTTAAATATATGCATGCCATTAGCAGTATCCAAACAATACAATCGTTAGTGTCTACGCATCCATAACTATATCCGTGCCTTTTCAAAGGATTGAGTACTAACCTAGAATCCAACTAGTATTGTAACCACGACCTCACACCTAAAAATATGTAACTCAACAAAATATTAATACCAAAATTTGAGAAACTAGGGTAAACAAGGATATAGAGCTACTAAAAGGGTATAATCGAAAAATATCGCCCAAAAAACTATGTAATATTGAAGTCTTTTACTAAAATATCTTGTATGCAAATCGATAGTTAAACAAGTTTATAATTAGGTGTAATACGATCCCACAACCTTAACAGGTATTCTAGGCTAATGTCTAGGTCACATTTCTATTCTAAATACCTTAATTAGGTTAAGTCAAGATATATTCAGGTATAAGCATAATTTATAATCCCTACTTAGCACGTGAAATATATCATACAAAATCTCATAGAGATAAGTAGACCGAAGTCTACTTGTATACGACACAATGGCCTTGGACTAACCATAAGCTACTCGTCCCATCTACTTAATCTTAAAAATACCACTGCGCCAAGGACTTATAGTAGTCAAGAAAGAAATCCTTATATACTGGACTTATGAAAGTGGAACGACATTCATTACATATACATGCTACGTCTACTACGTAAATAATATGCCAAATGCTCAAAGTAAGAGATATACTAATTCTAACAACTTTTTATTAAAACTTTTCTGTTAAATTTCAAAGAAGAAAGTGCCAAATTTCTATAAAGGGATATATATATATATATATATATATATATATGTGGTACCATCTAATGCCAAGTGTAAGCTATTATTTAAACATATATTATGTGTACTATCCCTTCACTTTCACATGAAAGTGGAGGTGACACTTCAATGCAAATTTTTTTCCATTCGTATATTCTCGGATAATGCATAGGTTCGTGGCAAAATAAATATCATATTTTAAATATGCCATAATTAATAGAAAATATTTTAAATAAAGTCTCTATTATATAATAAGAATTTCTCCTCATAACTTGACTTACTATCTCCATTTAAAATACTAATAAATTATGATTTACTATAAAATAATATAAATATATCATAACTAAAGAATTTTTCATAAATACCAAAAGCATGTTAAAAAGTCAATAAAAATAAAAATTATAAATTTACTATACTCTAATTTAAATTTAAAATCTTAGAATAAACTCGATATTAATGGAATCCTCAAGTGAATTACTCACAAATTGAACCACGTGTCCTAGAAAGTCATAAATAATGATTAGAACTATATGAAAGCTTGAAATGCCAAAAATACATGAAAATTAAAAGGATAGTACTAAATGGCCACAAAAATTTGGCCCAAATTTGGCCACAATAATAAAATGATTATATTACCCTTTTCTTTCATATAGACAAAGTTATTTAATTTTTAAAGTAAAAGGATAAAAATATTCAAAAGTAAACTAGTTCATAGTGTGAACATAACTTTTTCCTATTGTGAACAAATTATGACCAAAAAAACTTTAAAAAATGACCTAGAGAATCATTACAATTTAAAAAAAAAAAAAAAAAAAGAGAAAAAGAGTGATGACCCACTTGCAGGATGGGAGGACTACCAAAATTTTTAATCATTGCTTATAAATAGTATTAGATGGTCCGTGCCTGTGATAAGAACAGGCCTATGCCTTTCATTGTTTGCGTTGCTTGCAGAAGTCACATATCATTGAAAAAGATGTCAAAAACAGCTACATCACTGAAGGAAAGGTTAACACCAGGGAAGCATGTTATAAAGAACACTAAAAGTGATATTTTTAAAATAGATTGGCGTCTCCAATAATTTAAAGTAACAACCACATGTTTTATGCTAATATATTTGCCTAATATATACCATGGAAATGAATTCTATATATGGAAAATAAAATACCAATGAATTTGAATAAGAAGAGACTTTTTTTTTTATATCCGTAGTTTCCGGATATCGCTTTGCGAACCCGACTAGCTGCACCCACCGGCCTCCGCTATTTCAAGGCGGAGCTCCGACTAGTTCCTCGAGGCCCTGAATGCGCGACCGGTTTTCAATGCCTCTAGTGGCCCTGGTGGAACTCGAACTGGCGACCTGAAGGACTTTGTCCTCAGGCCTTTACCAGCTGAGCTACCACTCAAGGTTAATAAGAAGAAACTGTTAATCAGAAGAAATTGTTAATCAACAAAGAATAGTATTAACAACAACGAAATGTGAACAAAAGCATCTACTTGTTAAATAATTTATTGATTGACCCAAGTTGTTCAGTTCTTCCACTGAACCTACAACACCTAAGTAATCATCGGTCATTGTAGTTACTACACCACTCTTTGCATATGCTATGTAGGCAAATATGAAACCCTAAGATGCTCTAACATTACACATGTAAGCAATCTCTCTAGTTTTTTTCCAGACGATCTTCTGATTTCTTTTAATCCAGATGACACAAACCACTCAACATACACAACTTTGAAAATGTGAGCTTTATAACTTAAGGCCTTAGCATTCTGAATAACCATGTCAAATATTGGTCCCAAACGGGTTAGGCATGTCTTCTTTTGAAGCCAAATAAGAAGCTTAATCCACACTGCTTCAGTGAATTCACAATCGATTGTTAGAAGTTTTCCTTGCAGTTGCAACCATATAATGAATATAGCTTTAAGCTTAACCATCATTCTAGTACATAACAAACTTCTAAGGGACTTTCTGGTATATAGGCAACAATTGAGAATATAATTGATTTTTTTAGTTAAATTGTCAGAGATTTTTCTGATATGCACATGTGTTTAAATTTGTTTTTCTTCCAAAACTTTCGTAATAATCCAACAGGCTTGTTGAGGAGCTCGTAACAGTAGAAAGAAGTTGGAGTTTGAGATGGAACTCATGGATCCACTTGATCAATAATATTTCTTTATGGGAGAGATCTCAACATACAACAACAATAACAACAAACCAAGTATAATCCTACAAAGTAGCAGCTGATATCTTAACATGATTTTGATAAAATAGCTCTATTTTGAATCATGAAATTAATAAGATTTAACCCCTCAACGACTCTAGGTACATCTAAATATCACCTCTAACTTGGTCACCTCAACTTAAACTATTCAGATAATAAACACTTTTGGCTTGATTATTAGTATTTTTATAATCTAATCTATATTGTTTTTGAAATCCTAAATACATTTTTAGAACAAACCTTTAGTAAAATATTTGTTGTTAATCCTTTTCCATGTATAAGTACGTTTAAATTTTATTTTCTATAGCTTTACATATATTCAACCATTTTAATAGAAGTTATATTTTAAACATGCAATTGTAATTATATTCTCAAGAGAGATACAATTGACAGATGTTCGTAGCCAAAATTTGACACATCATTCCATGAAAGGGATAAAAGAAGTAAATAACGAAAGGAAGCACATGATAATCCAGAGAAAACATTAAGTGTGTTCTAGAAAAAAACTCTATCATAGAACTTGAAATCATTTATGATCTTTAGTGCTTTGAGTTATGCTTTATACTGGGAAACAACAACAGATGAGGTTCACATAATAGCCTTGCTTACTGATATCAAATGAGGCATGGATCAAGATGCTTAACTCTCATATCCAGACATTTTGGAAGACTTGGTGATTCAAATGGGTTTCTCTTGTGTTAGACATATAGTAATTTTTCACATACAAAAATCTGGAGAGCATGAACACATATCGATTGTTTGACAACCAAGACTGAAAGATGTCGGTTTCCAGGACTACAAGTGTCTTTTTGATTGTACCAACTATCTCTTATGTGGATGCTATCCCTAGAGGATGGATGTCATAGACGTTAAGCCAATGACAGTTGCACACTCACTCCCTAAAAATTGAGAGGAGGTTCCATCGGATCGTAAGTTCTCAATAGTCATCAGATTTGAGTTTATGCCGAGAGATTCGATAAAATTAATGAAGTTGGAGAAGCACATAAGAGTTTGTAAAAGATAAGCTATATTAAATATGAGTCTATTAATTAATAAGGGCAGTTTAGTCTTTTCATAGTTTTTAGTACTTCCTCTATTTCAATTTCTCTTTTCCTTTTTGGCGACTCTTAGTTTCTAATTTTCCACATAACATGTTTAAGATTATAAGATTAAAGGACAGTTTGATATATTTGACATATCTTTAGTTTAAGACATAAGATTCAAAAATTTTATTTACATTCTTGAACTCTATGTCAAATCAAAGTCAAAACAACTTGAAATGGAGGGAGTAAGAACTAGCTTTCCTATAGTTAGCTACATTACTGGTTCAAAGTTGTTAGTAGTCTATTAAGAGAGAGGCCTATATTAAGCTGTTATACACAATAATTAAATTATATCTTTGAATCCAAAAAGGATGACATTTTATCTCTCAACATTCATCTTCATCTTGTAGCTTTGTTTCTCCGAAAATGCCTTCAGCATAATTATAAGCATGTATGATTAAAAAAAGTATAAAACTAAAATAACAAGATGAGAAAAATAGGACTTGTGTACTGATGCTAGATCTCGTGTTCATACTTCCTCTAATGCAAGCCCCTCTCAAATAAACAACATCACGATGCTTGCCACTTCCAACTGCTCTATTTCATTCTTAGTGGTCAAAGCAATTGATAACAAGTTATAAAAGATAGTAACAAAGATGATGTTGACATCATTGATCTCGTTACACATTATTTATAAAATTCAAATACTAAAAAAGAGGTACGAAGTTACCTTGGCTGTTCATTCGAATGAATCACTAGTTCAGGTCGTCTAAGCTTTAATTTTTCAAAGAAAAGATGGTGTAATGACAAATAAGTCCTATCAATGGCAACACTGCTGTAAATTAGAAAAAAAAAAACAGGGGGGGGGGGGTTAGCTCGCACAATTGTAAATAGAGTTAATACATAAAAATGACCCTAAACTTAACATCAAATTATAACTTTGACCTTAAACTTTGACAGTGCACAAATATGACCTTTAACTATTCAAAACTGCACAAATATGACCTCCAATCCTACGTGGCAAAACGCGTTTTCAACACGCAAAACTGAGCGCGTTTAGCTTAAAATTTAAGGGCATAATACATAAATATGACCTTAAACTTTGATAGCGCACAAATATGACCTTTAACTATTCAAAAAGTACACAAATATGACCTTTAAATGACTTTTTACTATTATTTTTTAATTATTTTTGGCTCAAAGATGAAAATGGCATCTAATTTCTTTTGTCATTGTGGAAAAAGAACAATATTGAAGATTTATTAATTAGGTGGGTCAGCCTCATACGAAAAAATCGTGTGTGTATGTATATATATTATAAAGCAGAGGACGAATTTAAGTTATATAATATATCTAAATATAATTTATTTAAATATTAAATTAAAGATGAAACTATGCTAATAATAAAAATTTTATATTTTTTAATAAAATGTTATTAAATTAACGTTATTAAGGATTGTAGTAGTAGTATATTAAATTAGCGTTATCAAATTAACATTATTACAATGTTATTAAATTGACGTTATTAAAACATTATTAAATTAACGCAGGGGCAAACCTACGTGGTTGCCATGGGGTTCAACTAAACCCCCTCGGTAAAAAAATTACGTTATATATATAAGGTAGAAAATCTATATTTATGTACGTATATTAATGTTGAACCACATGAAATAAGGCACTTAGATAGCCCAGTGGTGTTATTTGCTCTTCTTGGGCGCTTCCTAAGCCTACTGCGCGAGTTTAATTTTTTAATTAAAAAAAATTAGGTGTTGCAGCTATATAAATAAAAATAATAATAATAATAATAATAATAATAATAATAAAAATGATGCCTTTTTAACACAAAAAGTAAAACTTTGACAGTGCACAAATATGACCTTTAACTATTCAAAACTGCACAAATATGACCTTCCTCCAAGTCAGCCCTTTTAACGATGTGGCACCGTGTGATTGAACTACCTTTCCACATAGACGCGAGAAACTCACGCATGAGGGTGTAAAATCGGAGGTCATATTGTTCAAGTTTTGAATAGTTAAAGGTCCTATTTGTGCACTATCAAAGTTTAAGGTCAAAGTTATAATTTGATGTCAAGTTTAGGGTCATATTTATGTATTAACTCTTGTAAATATCACATTCTTGCAAGTTCTTCAAACAACAATTAAAATAAACCTTTTCCTATGATATTTTCTCACATTTAAGCTTAAAATAACATGTTTACATGTTACCATCAATGAACCAAGTTAAAAACAAAATTTAGAGAATTTTAATCTACTAATTACCCCTCAATACAATTAATCTATAATCAACTTTAAGTTGTAGCACACATTCATTAGAGGAGAAATCAAGCATCATATAAGTTGCTTAGAGTGATGCAAGCTAAGAGTTTTTGAATCCATCAAGTTTTAGTATTCGATTTTGTAAGGGTCATATTTGAATGAGTATAACTCAATGTTAATGTGATATTTTGGCTTATTTAGACCCACCAAATTGTAGAGAATCAAATTAACTTTCCAATGATACCAATTTCGCCTTAATCCAATACCCGAGCGAAAAGTTATGCCCATTTTCGTGAGAGACAGTAAGGATAGGCGATTGGTTAGGCGCCACCCAACTAAACATAGGCGATTGGTTAGGCGCCGCCAAACCTAGCTTGGGAAATTACTTGGGCGTCGCCTAAGTCAGTTCCAGGTGCCAAAAACACTCCGTTTTGAGTTATTTTAAGGGTAATTAAGTATTTTAACACTCCTTACACGTCCCTAAACTTAACCCTATGAAATATATAGCTTCTAAACGTATTACAACCCTATTATCATATCAAAGCTCATCATCCAAGAGCACTAAAAAGGAAAAATAACTAGGGTTGCATAATTAAGCTTGAAGATCCGATTTCAAGGAAATTCCTCTGTTAATCATCAAGAATCTTCCTTCTAAGGTATGCGTGAGTTAATTCATGGACTCCTTTCATCCATGAAGCTCAAGAACCATCTTTTAAATTATGTATTATATGTTTATGTTGTTGGTAGTTGATGTTCATGTGGTTGGAGTTTGATGATGCCTAATATGGGATCTTTGTATGTTTGTGTGAGGATATAATGGTATTTAACGTATAAACATGTGAAATTGATGGTTGAATGTTTGAAATCTTGATGAATCCACCTATGCCTAAGATGTGCATGTAAGGTGTTTGTGGAAATACCTAAGGGAATAGAAATCATGTTTTTATGACATAAGAAGTCCTAAATGACTTTTTCATGTTCTAAGTTTATGTTCAACGTGATCCCCATGCTATTGTCTTGAATTGAAGATGTTATATGAGATGCTCATGATATTGTTTTAATATGGAACGACCATGTTATTGAAGCCATGCAAGTATATACATATTGTGTGCATTCCCGATCATGTGATAGTTTGTTGAGAATCATTCTTATTATGAAACCCTTACTTATGATATTGTGAATTGTGGACTCAAATCTTGTGATCAAGCCATATCATGTGTGTCAGTTTCCTCCTATAGAGTCCTGGGGGTATTCGTACCCAAAAACTATAGCTGTGTGCCTAGAGCCATGTCATGTTTCACGATATCCGAACTCAAGCTATGATTCCATAGACTTTCGTCAGTCATGTGACTCAGGAAAACCTCATGATCTCAGTCAGTTGTCAGATATCAGTAACATTTCACCAGTCAATAGAATTTAGTAAGATTAAGTCATTTATAGTCAGTTATTCATGTCCAGTCCCTCCAGATGGGAGTAGAGGTTAGCACCGAGTGAACCCAAGGATGGGAACTCACCCGCCAGTTCAGGGTGTAATTCTTAGTAGTTATCCTTGTGTTCCAGAATATACGGTTTACTGATAAATATCATGACTGATACTACAGTTGTACTGATGCATTTGCACTATGGTGCTTTCTTTTCATATTACACCATAGGTTTCGAGACACGAGCTCCAGCCCAGACGTAGCGGTAGCATTCCAGTCGCAGAAACACAGAGAGTCCTCATTGATTCGAGGACAATATAATTTGATACGTTTATTTATTTCTTCAGTTCAGTTTTATGGACTTAGTTGGAGACATGTTCCTTCAATTCCTTATTCAGATAGTTTAGAGGCTTTCAGATTTATGTTCAGATTTACGTTTAGACTTAGCTTTCAGATTGAGTTATTTTGGGTATTTTTACCCACATAGTTTTATTCAGTTGAACCTTATGGCCTTTCAGTTTTATGTATTCCGCATTATTATATCATGATTTACAGTATACAGTTACAGATATCAATCATGGTTTAGCCTGTGGTCCCTCGGGGTCATGAGCACCGTATAGCATTTTGGTTCAGCAAATCGGGGTGTTACAAACTTGGTATCAGAGCCTAAGGTTTAATAGAGTCCTAGAAAGTCTGAAAGTCGTATCTAGTAGAGTCTTGTACATGGGTGTGGTGCGCGCCACATTTATGCAAAGAAGGCTATAAGATTATTAGGAACTATCTCCTTTCTTCAGTATTCATGTTATCCTAGTGAGCATAATCACAAGTTAAACTCTCAGTCTAATCTATTATTCTCTTATTCCAGACCATGGCCCCAAAGAGAAGAAACCAGCCAGCTCCTCAACCCGAAGATCCTTTGGGCGAACATGTTTCCCAAGTGAAGTTTAGAGCCGCATTTACCACACTTTCTCAGTCCGTGGCTGCACAGAATGAACGGCCACCGGTTATTCCAGCCAATCAGTGGCCAATCCTAAAGAAGCTAGGGTTCGATACTTCACCCGGATGAACCCTCCATCTTTTCATAGGTCTAAGTCTGATGAGGACCCTCAGGAATTCATTAACCAAGTCCAGAAGGTCATTGACATCATGGGTGTTACTTCTATTGAGAGTGCCGAGTTAGCCGCCTACCAGTTACAGGTTATTGCTCATGATTGGTACAAATAGTAGAAGTTTGAGAGGTTAGATGATGCAGGCCCTATCAAGTGGGGGGAATTTGTCACGGCCTTCTTAGATAGATTTTTTCCCCAAGAGCTGAGGGAAGACAAAGTTCTTGAGTTCATCAACCTCAGGCAGGGGAATATGATGGTTAGGGAGTATTCTCTCAAATTTACTCAGCTATCTAGGTATGCTCCTTATGTGGTTGTAGACAATAGGGCTAAGATGAGCAAGTTCGTGTCAGGGGTCAATGATAGTGTGGTAAATGAGTTTAGTCTGCGATGCTGATCGGTGATATGACCTTAGCCAGACTCATGACCCATGCCCAACAAGTAGAAGAGCAGAAGTTTAAGACTGGGGAGAGGCAGAATAAGAGAGCAAGGTTAGGTAATTTCAACTTTACTCACCCCAAGTCAGATGGAGGAAACCGTTCACAGTTTTGCTCCAAGTCAGCCGTTCCAGCTCCTTCCTCTGCCAGCGCTCCAGTGCCGAAGTTCAAAGATTAAAATAGAGACAAAGTGTCAGGCTCTAAATCTCAGGGCAGTATTAGCAGTTCCCAAATGAATCCCCTTTGTCAGACTTGTGGTAAGAACCACAGGGGCATTTATAGAGCAGGTAGTGATATCTGTTATGGTTGTGGCAAGCCAGGCCACAGGATTAGGGAGTGTCTGCAATCAAGCCTTCAGGGTCAGCAAAATCATTCTACAGCTCAGTCCGGTCGCCCAAACCAGCAGGGTGCCATTTCCAGTGCTACCAGTGGGCAACGCCCAAACAGACTCTATACTCTTTAGTCTTGGCAGGATCAGGAAAATTCTCCTGATGTCGTTACTGGTATGTTACAGATTTTCTATGTTCATGTTTATGCTTTGCTAGACCCAGGTGAATCCTTGTATTTTGTTACTCTATACATAGCAGGCGATTTCGGAATCAGTCCCAAAATTCTAGTAGAGCCCTTTTCAGTCTCTACCCCAGTGGGTAAAACCATTATAGCTCGGCGGGTATACAGGAACTGCCCGGTTATGATATCTCAAAAATCCACGTCAGAAGATTTAGTAGAGTTAGAGATGACTGATTTTGATGTCATTCTTGACATGGATTGGCTTCATTCCTACTATTCTACAGTCGGCTGTAGAAACATGATAGTTCAGTTTTAGTTCCTGATTGAGCCCGTCCTAGAGTAGAAGGGTAGCATTTTAACGTTCAGGGTTCAACTTGTTTCCTACCTTTGGGCAAGGAAAATTATTTCTAAGGGGTGTGTGTATCATCTCGTGCATGTTAAAGATTCCAATTCTGAATCTCCCAGCTTTGAAATAGTCCCTGTTGTTAATGAATACTCAGATGTCTTTTCCAAAGATCTTCCAGGCATTCCTCCCGAAAGGGTAATAGACTTCGGTATAGACCTTCTTTTGGATACTCAACTTATTTCTATTTCACCATATAGAATGACACCAACAGAACTCAAGGAACTAAAAGATCAGTTGAATGATCTCTTAGATAAGGGATTCATCAGACCCAGCATTTCCCCATAGGGTGCGCCAGTATTATTCGTGTGCAAGAAAGACAGTTCTCTCAGGATGTGTATTGATTATCGTTGACTCAACAAGGTCACGATCAAGAACAGATATCCTCTTCCCAGGATTGATGATCTATTCGACCAACTTTAGGGTGCCAGTTACTTCTCCAAGATAGACCTCAGATCAGTCTATCATTATCTCAGAGTTAGAGAATGTGACATTCCAAAGACAGCTTTCCGTACTCGGTATGGTCACTTCGAATTTTTAGTCATGTCATTTGGTCTTACCAATGCCCCTGCAGCTTTCATAGATTTGATGAACCATGTGTTCATGCTGTACTTGGACATGTTTGTCATAGTCTTTATAGATGATATTCTGGTCTATTCTCGCACAGAGCATGATCTGCAGACCATCTCAGGATTGTTCTTCAGACTCTCAGGGATCACCAGTTATTCTCTAAGTTCAGCAAGTGCAAATTTTGGCTAAGATTAGTCGCATTCCTTAGCCATATTATTTCCATTGATGGCATTAGAGTAGATCCTTACAAAACCGAGGCAATAAGAAACTGGCCCAGACCCGTATCTCTATCAGATATCAGGAGTTTCTTAGGTTTGGCTGGCTATTATAGATGGTTTGTCGAGGGATTTTCTTCTATTGCATCCCCCATGTCCAGATTGACTCAGAAAAAGGTCAAGTTTTAGTATTCAAACCCTTGCAAGAAGAGCTTTCAAAAGTTGAAGACACGACTCACCTCAGCTCCAGTTCTAGCTGTTCCAGATAGTTCAGACGGTTTTGTAGTCTATTGTGATGCATCCAGAGTGGGTTTAGGTTGTGTCCTCATGCAGCATGGTAAGGTCATAGCCTACGCCTCCAGACAGTTAAAGCCACATGAAAAGAATTATCCTACTCATGATCTTGAGTTAGCAGCGGTATTTTTGCCTTGAAGATTTGGAGGCATTATCTCTATGGAGTTCATGTAGATGTTTTTGTAGACCATAAAATCCTCCATTATGTCTTTTCCCAGAAAGATCTCAAATTTCGCTAGAGAAGGTGGTTAGAGCTCTTGAAGAATTACGACATGAGTGTTCTTTATCATCCGAGCAAGGCCAATGTTGTGGCCGACGCTCTCAGTAGACTCTCCATGGGTAGTATTTCTCATGTTGAGGGTAGCAAGAAAAAAATAGCTTGGGATATCCATCAGCTTGTCAGACTAGGCGTTCACTTAGTTGATTCTTCAGAGGGTGGTGTATGTGTTTATAGTAGTTCAGAGTCATCTCTAGTTTCCGAGGTGAAAGAGAAATAAGATAGGGATCCTAGCCTTGTCAAGCTTAAGGATTCAGTTCAGAATTAGAAAGTCGAGGTTTTCTCCCAAGGGGGAGATGGTGTTCTTCATTGTCAGGGTCGTCTATGTGCTCCAGGTGTAGATGAATTAAGGCAGCGAATTCTTGTAGAAGCGCATTGTGCGTGATACTCTATTTATACAGAGGCCACTAAGATGTACCGCGACATGCGGGAGATCTATTGGTGGAGTGGGATGAAGAGAGATATTGCAGAGTTTGTGGCTAAGTGCTCTACATGTCAGCAGGTTAAGATAGAGCATCAGAAACCTAGTGGTTCCATGCAAGAGTTCACCATTCCTACTTGGAAGTGGGAAGAAGTAAACATGGACTTCGTGATGGGTTTGCTTAGAACTCGTCATCAGCATGATTCAGTCTGGGTCATTATAGATAAAATAACCAAGTAAACTCATTTCCTTCCTATTCGTACTTCTTATTCTGTCGAGGATTATGCCAAACTCAATATCATGGAGTTAGTCAGGTTACACGATGTTCCACTATCTATCATCTCAGACAGAGATACCCAGTTCACCTCTCACTTTTGGAAAGTATTCCAAAAGGGTCTCAGTACCCAAGTCCATCTCAGCACAGCGTTTCATCCTCAGACAGATGGTCAAGCAGAGAGGACCATTCAGACTCTTGAAGATATACTAAGGGCGTGTGCAATTGACTTTAAGGGAAGTTGGGATAACCACTTGCCTTTTATTGAGTTTGCATACAATAATAGTTATCATTATAGTATTTAGATGGCTCTATTCGAAGCTCTCTATGGTAGGAGATGTAGATCTCCGATTGGTTGGTTCGAAGTTAGTGAGGCCTCAGTCATAGGTCCTGACTTAGTATTCAACACCTTAGAGAAAGTTCAGTTGATCAGAGAGAGACTCTAGGCCGCTCAGAGCCGACAGAAGTCCTATGAAGATGTTTGTAGAAAGGATCTCGAGTTCGAGGTCAATGACTATGTCTATCTTAAGATATCTTCCAGAAGGGAATGAAGAGGTTTGGCAAGAAAGGGAAACTCAGTCCCCGGTATATCGGTCTCTTTAGAATTCTCTGTCGCTTCGGCAAGGTAGCTTATGAGCTTGAGTTGCCTTCAGATCTAGCTTCAGTCCATCCAGTCTTCTATGTCTCTTTGCTCAAGAAGTGCATAGGTGACCCAGCAGTTGTTTTACCTATTCAGAGCATCGACATTCAGAACATCCTCTCTTATGAAGAGATTTTAGTTGAAATATTAAATTATCAAACTCGTACATTGAGGAACAAAGACGTCTCTCTAGCCAAGGTTCTTTGGCGAAATCAGTCTCATGAGGGAGCTACTTGGGAAGCAGAAGCAGATATGCGTACCAAGAATCCTCACCTCTTCCCCACCAATTCAGATCAAGTTCAAGGTAAAAGTTCTACTTAAGCTTATTTAGTTTCATGTTCATATTTCCAGTATAAACTTTGTACCTATAAACCGTTTTATACTCATTCATGCACTCATGTATCAAGTTATTCGTGCATCAAATATGCACCAGTTCAGTATGTTTAGCATGTTAGTCATGAGATCAAGTTTCAGTTCTTTATGTTCAGTTCAAGTTCTATTGTCTTGTATCCATTCTCAGTAAATTCTCATTCAAGGATGAATGTTCCCAAGGGGGAGATATTGTAATACCCCGCATGTTTCTAAGCTAGGAAGTGAATAAGTTTTCCTACGTATGAAACCTCCTATCTTGTGAGTAGCATTTTAGTGAATGGCTTACAATGAATATCCTAGCGATAAGATAGCTTGCGATGTCTTAAGCATGCTCATATGAGTCGCTTAGAGTGATGCAAGCTAAGAGTTTTTGAATCCATCAAGTTTTAGTATTTGATTTTTTAAGGGTTATAGTTGAACAAGTATAACTCGATGTTAATGTGTATTTTGGCTTATTTAGACCCACCAAATTGTAGAGAATCAAATTATCTTTCCAATGATACCAATTTTGCCTTAATCCAATACCCGAGCAAAAAGTTATGCCCATTTTCGTGAGAGACAGTAAGGATAGGCGATTGGTTAGGCGCCGCCCAACCAAACATAGGAGATTGGTTAGGCGCCGCCCAATCTATCTTGGTCAATTACTTGGGTGCCGCCTAAGTCAGTTCCAGGTGCCAAAAACACTCTGTTTTGAGTTATTTTAAGGGTAATTAAGTATTTTAACACTCCTTACATGTCCCTAAACTTAACCCTACAAAATATATAGCTTCTAAACATATTACAACCCTATTATCATCTCAAAGCTCATCATCCAAGAGAACTAAAAAACAAAAACAACTAGGGTTGCATAATTAAGCTTGAAGATCCGATTTTAAGAAAATTCCTCCGTCAATCATCAAGAATCTTTCTTCTAAGGTATGCGTGAGTTGATTCATGGACTCCTTTTATCCATGAAGCTCAAGAACCATATTCTAAATTATGTATTATGATGTTTATGTTGTCGGTGGTTGATGTTCATGTGGTTAGAGTTTGATGATGCCTAAGATGGGATCTTTGTATGTTTTGTGTGAGGATATGGTGGTATTTAACGTATAAACATGTGAAATTAGTGGTTTAATGTTTGAAATCTTGATGAATCCACCTACGCCTAAGATGTTCATGTAAGGTGTTTGTGGAAATACCTAAGGGAATAGAAATCATGCTTTTATGACATAATAAGCCCTAAATGACTATTCCATATTCTAAGTTTATGTTCAACGTGATCCCCATGCTATTGTCTTGAATTGAAGATGTTATATAAGATGCTCATGATATTGTTTTGATATGGAACAACCATGTTATTGAAGCCATGCAAGTATATACATGTTGTGTGCATTCCCGATCATGTGATAGTTTGTTGAGAATTATTCTTATTATGAAATCCTTACTTATGATATTGTGAATTGTGGACTCAAATCTTATGATCAAGTCATATCATGTGTGTTAGTTTCCTCCTATAGAGTCCTGGGGGTATTCATACCTAAAAACTATAGTTGTGTGCCTAGATCCATGTCATGTTTCACGATATCCGAACTCAAGCTATGATTCCATAGACTTCAGTCAGTTATGTGACTCAGGAAAACCTCATGATCTCAGTCAGTTGTCAGATATCAGTAACATTTCGCCAGTCAATAGAATTCAGTAAGATTAAGTCATGTATAGTTAGTTATTCATGTCCAATCCCTCCAGATGGGAGTAAAGGTTAGCACCGAGTGAACCCAAGGATGGGAACTCACCCGCCAGTTCAGGGTGTGATTCTTAGTAGTTATCCTTGTGTTCCAGAACTACGTAGCCAGTGTAGGTTGAGACATTTTAACCCATCATATTAGGGTTGATAAGGTGGCTTAACCCATCAATTTAGGGTTCCCACCGTTCTCATTAAGTACCTTCCAGATAAGGGTCACTCACAGGTTATCCTTACTCGTAGCACAGTATTGACACCCCTCCAGTCGAGGCAAAGATTGGACCCCAGCTTAGCCATAATGGCATACATGGGGCATGTCGGTTAAACACTACCTCCCACAGTTTTAGTATCAGTCTCAATAAAAAAACTCAGGGCATCTTCAGATTTCAGTATATACAGGAATGTTAGATATAGTCGTCCATGTTATCAGTTGTAGTATCAGTCATGACAGTTATTAGTAAACTATATATTACCTTACAGGTCATGCTATCACGTATTCACAATCCTTGTTTCTATATATGTGTGTTTGCCCTCCCATGTTCATATTAGTCAGTCAGTGTTGTTCATGCATGAAACCCTTTATGTTCAGCCTACCTTCCTCGTATACTCAGTTCTCCAGTTGTACTGATGCATTTGCGCTATGGTGCTTTCTTTTCATGTTACACTATAGGTTCCGAGACACGAGCTCTAGCCCAGCAGTAGCGGTAGCATTCCAGTCGCAGAGACACAGTGAGTCCTCATTGATTCGAGGACTATATGATTTGATATATTTATTTTTTTCTTCAGTTTAGTTTTATGGATTTAGTTGGAGACATGTTCCTTCAACTCCTTATTCAAATAGTTTAGAGGCTTTCAGATTTATGTTTAGATTTACGTTCAGACTTAGCTTTCAGATTGAGTTGTTTTGGGTATTTTCACCCATATGGTTTTATTTAGTTGTACCTTATGGCCTTACATTTTTATGTATTCTGCATTATTATATCATGATTTGCAGTATACAAGTACAAATATTAGTCATGGGTTAGCTTGTGGTCCCTCAGGGTCATGAGCACCATGTAGCATTCTGGTTCAGCAAATCGGGGTGTTACCCCTTCCCTCAAGCTTCAAGTTATCTCACCATAAAGAATGTCTTGTTCTACACTTATTTTATGTATTTGATTTAAGGACATTCACAAAGTGCTCCCATAATCAGAAGGATTTTGAAGAATTCAATTGTGATGTCATATGTTTTGCCTTCATGTAAGTCTCCACTAATGTGAGAATGCTTTGACTGAGATCATGTAGGGCTTTCTATTAAATTTTAATGTAAGCTTTGGGATGGGTAGGATGTTCATTTGGGATAAAAGTGACTTAATCCTTCCTTGATCATTGCACTGGTTTTGTGTTTTTGATATTTGGTTATGCCTTTGATGGCCGATCATCTTTGTTGTCTCATTCTTCTTATATTTTTTTCTGACTTTTTTTAAATTTCACTTACTTGAGCCTTCTTTCCTTTCATTTTGAGGAGTTTTTCTTTTTAAGTACCTCCCTATTTGTTGGAGTATTTTCCTTACTATTATTCACTAGGATTTCTCCATGCTTCGTGGGAGTTTTTGAATCTTCCTCCACAATACTTTTTGAAGTCTTCTTTTGTATTTTTAACCTTAGGAACATAACATCTTTTGCCTTCATCAACTTCAAACTTGATTTCATCTCTAATTTACTATAAGAGACTACAAAATTTTGACCATTTCATTTTTGAACCTCCTGCTTGTGTAATGTCAATTTTTCACTTGAATTAGGTTATGAGATGTTAAAAGGGTATTTTAGGAGAGTTTTAAAATTTTTGGAAGGGTTTCGGGGCCATCTTAGGAGCCTGAGTAGTAAGCCTTCGTGATAGTGGCAAGCCACGTCACTTAACCTCTGTGATAGTGGCGTGCCACGCCACTTAGCCTCCATGATAAGGGTGTTTCATGGAGGCTAACCTTTATAATAGCGGCGTGCCATGCCGCTATGCATTTTTCATCTAGTTTTGTTTTTTTCACTATAGGGGAGGGTCTTTTGGTCCTTTTACGCTTGGTACGACTTTCAAACTATTGTATGACCCTTTTTTCTTAGTTTAAAAGATCAAAACATTATAATTCTCTTCATTAACTCTCAAACTAAGAAACATAAGGGTTTCATAAGGATTTCATCACCCAGGCTCCAAACTTCAATTTCTCTTCAAATTGTTCTATATTTCAGGCATGTTACTCTTTACTTAACTTGAATTTTACATTATGGCATTTATTTAATCAATATTCATGTGTTTAAATTGATTAATTCTAAATTGGGTTAAGGGGTTTTGATTGGTATTACTTGAATTGCTTCTCCCGTGTTTAAATGGATTATTCATGTTTTTAATTATAGATTTTAGGAATGAATTGGTCCATTATTATAATGCTTGGAATGGGTGATATGGATTTACCCAAATTGGATGAATTTTGACTTAATAATAACATTAATGTCAACCCACCTTATAAATTGATTTTGAATATGGATATTCGTATAATTTAACTTGTCCTTTGAAACTATTGCATTGCATTAAAGGATAAATGGATATAAATGGATTTGGAATGCCCTTGGTGGCCATGGTTTTGGATTTAAATAGAACTTGGGAGTCTAATGGTTAGATGTTTTTGATTTGCATAAATTAAATAGCTTACAAGCATATTGGTATGATGATACCATATCGGTAAATGCCTGCATAGGGAATCCTTAGTTAATGGTTGGTTTATGTGCAAATTATTTTAATTTGGTCTTAATGGGAATTATGTATATTACCGTAAAGGTGTAGTCCTAAGGCACAAACACTGGAAACCACATTTGCAGGCGTTGGGGGTCTGTATAACCGTATTCTTGATACACACATTATATTTTGGACGGGTATCACCTTGGTGTCTTTAGCCTTTTCTTGATTTCCTTGGTATGTTCGCCTAACAAGTACTGGGGCACTTCCAGTAAGAGGAATGCAACCCATATAGCCCATGAATACCTTTAGGATAAAGCGAGCTACATAGTTCAAGCTAATGTTTTAAACTATCATGATTATGGACCATTGTCCTTATCCCAACATCCTATATATTTATATATAAATTTTGTGCATGTGGTTTGGATTTGGTTTTTGGTAATGGTATTATTTTTATCCCTTTTTCCTAAGTTACATACCAGTGCTTGCCACATTTACCATATCTGGATGTTGTATCATTTTGTGATGTAGGGTCTGAGGGTCTTTCTTTTGCTCTTATGCAGCATTAAATGATTTGGAACTCTAGTGAATCTGCTATAATGTGGCGAACCTCCATATTTTCGAAGGCTCAGTCTTTTCACTTATTTCCTTTATTTTATATTACTTTTGGGTTTTCTTTTATCACAGTTGGGGGCATGTCCCAACTCAGTTTGGTATTCTTGGATTAGAGGCATTTGTGGACATTATTAGGATGTTTTGGTCATTATAACTTAACTCTTATCTTTCTTTTGGATTTATTCATCTTTTACTATTTGGTTGGCTTTCGCTATTTACTTTTTTTATACTATTAAGGTAAGGCTGTGGGGGTAGTCTCTGGCCCAGGTAAGGCTTGAGATACTCATCACGTTTAGGCCTATTTTGGGGCATAACAATCCTGGTATTAGAGAAAGGTTCAAGGTCATTGGGTGTCTTCAAAGATGTGTTGAGTAAAGTCCCTTTTATGGGTGTGTAGTGTGCCACACATATAAGGGGGAGGCTACAAGGCATTTAGGATTGTTTCTCCTTTCTTGTATTTCATTTAGGGTTATAGAGCCTAGTTGTCATGAAACTTTTCTAACTCTTGGCCTACTCGTATTTCATATCATGCCTCCCTAAATATTTGATAGTCATAGAAACTATACTGGAACTTTCATCCCACCTAAGGAAAATATAGAAGAAACTTATCATGTTTATAGAGTATAGACCTGGTACAGGTTCCCCACTCCTGACTATATCGGTCTACGTGGGGTTCCACCGATCCCTACTAGTCCTTCCCAGGATAACGATACCCATGCTCAGTCTATTCAAATTCTTGCTCAGTTGGTCACATCTCAGTCTCATCAGTATGTTCATGTTAGTTCTGTCGTTAGCTTATTTGAGGTTACTCAGGTTGGTTAGTTTATGAGGTTGAATCCCCTAGCCTTTATAGGTTCTAAGTTTGAGGAGGATCCTCAGGGGTTTATTAATGGAGAAAATTTTCATGGTGATGCATGTTATTGATTCAAAGGGTGTGGAGTTTGCTGCTTATCATTTAAAAGGATATGGCTTACTAGTGGTATGAGGAGTGGAAAGCCAAGAGGGGTAATGATATAGAGTCACTGATATGGGATGAGTTTTAAGGTGCTTTTCTTAATCACTTCTTTCCTCAGGAGTTGAGAGAGGCTAGGGCCGAAGAGTTTGTGAACTTAAAGTAAGGCAAGATGAGTGTTTAAGGAGTATGCCCTGAAGTTTCAAAAATTATCCTGTTATGCTCAAGAGTTTGTGTCTAATATGAGATCTAAAATGCAGAAGTTTGCTTCTGGTTTGCCCTGTGGTTTGGTATTAGAGTGTAAGGCTGTGATCCTAAATAATAGTATAGACATCTCTAGGTTAGTAGTTTATATACAACAGGTGAAGGACGAGATAAAGTAGGTAGAGATAAGAGAGATGCAAAATAAGAAGTTTAGATATTCAGAGTAGGGTACAAATCAGTAGAATAGAGGGAGAGAGAGTAGACAAAACTAAGATGACAAATTGGGGGAATTCTTATTCGTCAGCCAATGCTATGTATCCTAAGACTTCAGGTGATCATCGTTTTCAGGATAACAGTGGTCCTAAGGCACAGGGTACCCAATCTTAGGCTAGTGTAACTCAGTCAGCCCCACCCTACCCTCCTTATTATTTTTTTAGGTAGCTTCATCATGGATATTATAAGGAGAGGAGTAATTTGTGCTTTAATTATGGTCAACGTGGTCATTTACAGAGAAATTATCTTATAGCTAACGTTGCCACTGGAGCTAATAAGATCTCAATTGCCAATTCTTTGACTCATGTACCTAAGGCACCACTTCAGGTATTGGCAATGGCTGGAATTGCCTCCATGCACTTGCTACTTGTCAGGAATCCAAGGTATCTCCTGATGTTGTCACTGGTATGTTATATCTCTTCTCTCATGATGTCTATTATTTGCTTAATTCGGGTTCTACCTTATCATATGTGACCCCTTATGTGGTTGTACACTTTAGTTTTGGTCCTGAATATATTTCCAATCCCTTTTTATATTTCTACTCTGGTGGGTGATTCTATTATTTCTAGAAAGGTGTATAGAGGTTGTGTGGTGTCTATTTTTAATATAGAGACATTAGTGGATTTGATAGAGCTTGATATGGTGGATTTTGATGTTATCTTTGGGATGGATTGGCTTTATTTGTGTTGTGCTTCTCTGGATTGTAGGACCCAAAAGGTCAGTTTCCATTTTCCTAATGAACCTGTGATTGAATTGGAGGGGAGTTCCTTAGTACTTAAAGGGAGGTTTATTTCTTATCTCAGAGCTCAGAAGTTGATTTCTAAGAGGTGTCTATATCGTCTAGTTCAGGTTAAGGATTCTAACTCTGAAAGTCCCTATTTTTAATTTGTCCCTGTGGTTAATGAGTTTCCTGAAGTTTTCCCTGATGATCTTCCTGGAATTCCTCCTAATAGGGAGATAGACTTTCGGATTGATCTTCTGTCAGATACCCTTTTAATCTCTATTATTTCTTATGGGCTAGCTCCGGATAAACTAAAAGAACTTAAGGGGCAGTTAAAGGACCTTTTTGATAAGGGTTTCATCCATCCTAGTGTTTCTCCTTAGGGTGCTCCGGTGTTTTTTGTGGGAAACAAGGATGGGTCTCTTTAGATGTGTATAGACTGTAGTCATCTTAATAAGGTCATAGTGAAAAATAAGTATCCCATTATTAAGATTAATGATATTTTATATTAGCTTTAGGGTGCTATATTTTCTCTAAGATTGATCTGCGTTTGGGCTACCATCAGTTGAAAATTTGGGAGATTGATATTTCTAAGAATGCTTTCCAGACCCGGTGTGGCCATTATGAGTTTTTAGTTATGTCATTTGGGTTGACTAATGCTCTGACTGCTTTCATAAATCTTATGAATCGATTGTTTGGGCAGTTTCTGTATTTGTTTGTTATAGTCTTCATTGATGATATATTGGTGTATTCCAAGAGTGAGGAGGATCATGTCAATCACCTCTGAATCATGTTGCAGACTCTTAAGGACCAAAAATTGTGTGTAAAATTTTCTAAGTGTGATTTTTGCTAAGTGTTATGACTTTTCTTAGGTATGTTTTTTCTAGTGAATGGATCAAGGTAGATCCACAGAGAGTTGAGAAAGCTAACAAATAGCCTAGACCTACGACTCCAACCAATATTAGGAGCTTCTTGGGTTTGGCTGGGTACTATGGGAGGTGTGTAGAGAGTTCTTCTTCTATTGCTGCTCCGCTGATGAAATTGACTCAGAAAAAGGTTAAGTTTCTATGATCTGATACTTCTAAGGGTATTTTTAAAAAGCTGAAGGATAAGTTGACTTCTGCACCAATTTTGACCCTACCTGAGGGTACTGATGAGTTTGTTGTATATTGTGATGCATCCCGTATGGTATTGGGTTATGTTATAATGCGACATGGTAAGGTTGTAGCCTATGCTTCTAGGTAGCTTTAGGTTCATAAAAGGAACTACCCGACTCACGATCTAGACTTGGCGATTATAGTTTTTGCTTTAAGGATCTGGTGCCATTATCTATATAGAGTGTATGTGGATATTTATTCAGACCATAAGAGCTTGCAGTATGTATTTACGCAGAAAGAATTAAATATCATGCAGAGGATATGGCTCGAATTGGTTAAGGATTACGGCATAAGCTTACACTACCATCCAGGTAAAGCAAATGTTGTTGTTGATGCTCTTAACAGGTTCTTGATGAGAAGTTTATCTCGCCATAATGAGGATAAAAGGGATGTGAGAAGGATATTCATATGTTGGCTAACTTGGGAGTTCATCTCTTAGACTCTGAGGATAAGGGAGTGATTGTACAAAAAGTGGTGAAATCATCACTTGGTATTGAGGTAAAAAAGAAGCAAGTTTTAGATCCCATACTTATGTAGATTAAGGATGATGTGGGTCAGCAAAAGGTTGTGGCTTTTGATATTGGGAGAGATGGTATCTTGAAATACCAAGGAAGGTTGTATGTTCCTGATGTAGATGGGCTATAGGAAAGAATGTTGACTGAAGCTCACGAGTCTTGTTACACAGTTCATCCGAGCACGGCCAATATGTATCATGACTTAAAGAAAATCTATTGGCGGAATAATATGAAGAGATATGTGGTGAGTGTTATTGCTAAGTGTATGGTTTGTCGGCAAGTTAAGGTGGAACAAGGCCCAGTGGAGTGTCTCAAGAGATAGAATTGCCCATGTGGAAGTGGGAGATGATTAATATGGATATTGTTTTGGGTCTTCTGCAGTCTCGCAATCAACATAATTCTATTTGGGTCATTTTGGATTGAATGACCAAGTCCGCTTATTTCTTGCCTATGAGGAATAGCTACTACACAGAGGATTATGCTAAATTATTCATTCAGGAGATAGTTAAGCTGCATAGGGCGTCGGTGTCCATCACAGATCAAGGTACTCGGTTCTCTTCTAATTTTTTGCATTCTTTATAGAAAGGTTTGTGTAGACAGGTGAACCTTAGCACCACTTTCCACCCTAAAATAAAATGGACAAATGAAGAGTACTATTTAGACTTTGAAGGATATGCTACGGTCCTGTGTAATTGATTTCAAAGGTAGTTGATTTGACTATTTTCCTCTTTTTGAATTTTCTTATAACAATAGTTATCATTTTAGCATCCAAATGGCTCTTTTTGAGGCTTTTATGGTAAAAGGTGTAGGTCTTATATTGGATGGTTTGATGTAGGTGAGACAACGATGTTTGGCCATGACTTAGTTCACCAAGGCATAGAGAAGGTGAAAGTGATTAGAGAAAGACTTAAGACTGCCTAAAGTCACCAAAATCCTTATGCGGATTTGAGGATAACTGAGTTGGAGTTTGACGTTAGTGATTGGGTGTTCCTGAAGGTTTCTCCTATAAAGGAAGTTATGAGATTTGGCAAAAAGGAAAAGCTCAGTCCCCATTACATTGGTCCATATCAGATTTCAATAAGGATTGGAAATGTCACTTATGAGTTAGATTTACCAGTATGTTTAGCTTTGATTCATATCGTCTTCCATGTGTCTATGCTGAAAAGGTATATGGGTAATCCTTTTTTGATAGTGCATATTGAGGATGTTGGTGTTACGGATTCTTTATCTTATGAGAAAGTTTTGGTTGAAATATTGGATAGGCAAATTCGTAGATTAAGGACAAATGATGTGGCTTCGATGAAGGTTCTTTAGAGAAAAAAAAAGGTGGAAGAAACTACATGAGAAGGTGAGGATGATATGAGAGTCAAGTACCCGTTCTTGTTCCCAATATTGGGTGAAAGGGCTTGATGTATGAGTTTCATTTCCCCCTTATCGCATTTTGGGTTTGTCATTTGATTATAGTGTATTCTTGTTATTATAGTCTAAAAATTTCCTAACTCCTCACTCGGGGACAAATGATCCCAAGGAGGGGATAATGTAAGACCCCTTAAAACTTTGACCATTTTATTTTTGACCCTTCTGCATGCGTAATGTCAATTGTTCACTTGAATTAGGTTATGGAGTGTTAAAAGGGTATTTTGAGAAAGTTTCAGAATTTTTAAAAGGGGTTCGAGGCCATTTTGGGATCCCGAGGTAGTAAGCCTCCACGAGTGGCATACCACGCCACTTAGACTCCGCGATAAGGGCGTGGCATAAAGTCTAAGCTCCGCGATCGCGAGTGCCACGCCGCTATGCATTTTACGTCTATTTTTATTTTTTTCACTTGGGGTGAGAGTCTTTTGGTCCTTTTACCCCTTTTACGACTTTTAAAAACTTATATGACCCTTTTCCTTCAGTTTTAACTATCAAAACACTACATTTCTCTTCTTTAACTCTCAAACCAAGAAAACACAACAGTTTCATAAGAATTTCATCACCTGGGCTTTAAACTTCTATTTCTCTTCTAACTGTTCTATATTTTAGGCATGTTACTCTTTCCTTAACTTGAATTTTACATTGTGGCATTTATTTAATCAATATTCATGTGTTTAAATTGATGGGTTTGAAATTAGATTGAAGGGTTTTGATTAGTATTACTTGAATTGCATTTCCCACAATTTAAATGGATTATTCATGTTTTTAATTATGGATTTTGGGGCTAAATTGGTGCATTATTATAATAGTTGGAATGGGTGAGATGGATTTCTCCAAATTGGATGAATTTTGGCTTGATAATGG
Source organism: Capsicum annuum (assembly GCF_002878395.1). Taxonomy (NCBI): domain Eukaryota; kingdom Viridiplantae; phylum Streptophyta; class Magnoliopsida; order Solanales; family Solanaceae; genus Capsicum; species Capsicum annuum. The sequence goes on from NC_061116.1 coordinate 46,317,099, forward strand.
CATTAACGTCACCCCGCCTTGTAAATTGATTTTGAATATAGATATTTGCATAATTTAACTTATCCTTTGAAACTATTGCATTGCATTAAAGGATAAATGGATGTAAAAGTATTTGGAATGCCCTTGATGGCCATTGTTTTGGATTTAAATAAAACTTGGGAGTCTAACAGTTAAATGGTTTTGATTGTCATAAATGGAATAGATTGCAAGCATATTAGTATGATGATACCATGTCGGTAAATGTCTTAATAAAGACCCCTTGGTTAATGGTGGGTTTATGTGCAAATTGTTTTAATTTAGACTTAATGGAAATTGTGTAGCTCACCATAAAGGTGTAGTCTCAGGGGGACAAATACTGGAAACCATGTTTGCTGGCGTTGGGGGTCTATATGACCGTGTGCTTAATGCACACATTATATTTTGGATGGATATCGCCTTGGTGTCTTTAGACTTTCCTCAATTTCCTCGGTACGTGCAGTAAACATGCATTGTCACCCTTTCAGCAGGGGGTACTGGACCCATATATCCCATGGGTGCCTTTAGGACGAAGTGAACTATACAGTTTACGCTAATATTTTAAACTATCATGATTATAGACCCATGTTCCTATCTCAGCATCTTATATATGTATATATAAATGTTGTGCATGTAGTTTTATTTGGTTTTTTACAATGGCATCATTTTATCCCTTCCCCCTGAGTTATATTCCAACGCTCACCCCACGAACTGTCCCTAGATGCTACATCATTTCATAATGTAGGGTCTGAGGATTTTTCTGTTACTCTTGCACAGCGTTAGGTGATTTGTTAATCCTGTGGATCTGCTGTAAAGTGGTGAGCCTCCATCTTTTGGAAGGCCCAGTCATTTTACTTGTTTTCTTTATTTCATATTATTTTTGGTTTTTTTGTCATAGTCGAGGGCATGTCCCAACTCAGTTTAGTAGTCTTGGATTAGAGACTATTGTGGATAATATTGGGATGTTTGGGTCATTATAATTTGACCCTTATATTACTTTTGGACTTATTCATCTTATACTGTTTGGTTGGATTTCGTTATTTACTTTTATTGTGCTCTTGAGGTAAGGCTAAGGAGGTGGTTTCCGCCCATGGTGGGCTTAGATACCTGTCACGGCTAGGCCCGGGTTTGAGTCGTGATATTTACACATTTTCAGTGCACGCAAGAAGGTCAGGTTAAGAAAGGAGTAGTGCATGTAAGCGATCAAAAAGGTATAGTTAAGATGTGGTTATCCAAAGAATAAGCTTTAGGCTCAAAGAGGGATATTCTAGGAATTAATGTCACTTGATAGGCACTGAAAGGAATAATTAGGTCAAAGAAGGCCTGCGATACTTTCCCAAACCAAGCATTACCTAAGATTTTGCCTCAACAAATATTTACACCAAATTCTAGATCAATAATGTAATGCAATTGAATTAAATTTAAAAACTCGCCATACAATGCACATGAAGCAATAAGGTTAGTTCATTCTTATCTTGTATGCATGCAAGGAACATTTTTTAGTGTCACAAATGTATGATTAGAGGTACCAAAAAAGTCCATGGTTCATTGCAAAGTCAGTCCTCTTTATCAAATCAATTATTTTCTTTTCCTCGTGCATGTTCTAACCATTTTGGAACCAACCAAATCAAGGACATATTCTTAAAATTCTCATTAATTTTCAATTTTTAAAAAGGTACCAAACCTGATGAGGGTTACCTACGTATCTCGGTCTAAAGGATAAAATCAGGTATGCATAATTTATGAAAAATATGAGAAAATCTATACACAAAAGTAATGTAAAGGTATACATAAACTCAGAATGGTGCCTCTGAAGCTTGATGTTTTCCACCCAAAGGAATTTATAGACCATTTGTAAGGATCATTGTAGTCTTCCATTTGTCTTGTGGGGATTGTTTGTTCTCATGATCATCACCCATTTTTTAGGAATAACATTAAATGACCTCTCTATTATTTGTAAGGATACTTATCGCTACTTTGTGTAAGTGTCATTCCAGAATTGATTATTAAAATCACTTGTTGTTAATGTTTTCTCTTAGAATGTTTTGAAAGATCATGGGATTTCTCAAACATCATGAAATATATATTGTCATGACCATCCTCGATCATTAGCAAAGAAAACCTCTTGCAAGGAGAAAAAAATGGGTGCAAGCAGAAAAGTCATAAGAATAACTTAATGAAAGGGTGTAGTGAAAGACTCCCCTAACTTATCTTCCCAATTGGTTTGGTGCCTTGTAGAGTTTCACAAACAAATGTTGTTTCCCATGAAATCAAGAGATCACATCCGTCAAAATTCAAAATGGAAACAAATTAGGATCCTTCTTAAGCTGTAAGATAAAAAAATGGTTAGAGTCGGGTTTTTGGTCAAGAAGTTTGTCAAATAAAAGATCCTTGTGATTCTCCGATGAGCTCCAAGGATAATGTTGTTTTCCCTGCATCAAAATACGAATTCTTAGTCTAGGGAAGGGGTTGAGATTTTTGCTTTCTTCATTTATATAATGCCCCGGTAAAAAAAATCATCTTTTATTGAACGCTGCATTCAAAGAAATATTCTTAGTTTGAGAGACTGATTGTTCTCGCTTTGTCTTGTTGTCTGATTTCTCCATCCACTGCTTGTCTTGCAAACTCATCTATCCTTGAAGCATAATCTTGGTGGAATTTTTAAGGATCTTCATAAAAAATTATTCCCCAGTTTGGAACACAAAGAAACTCTCAGACATTATTGTATTTTGCGGTGCGGCTTTGTATGGAACTCGTGAGATCTTCGTAGAAACTCTGCAAAAATTTAACAAGCTCTTCAACCTTGTAGAAAAATGTATTTTGTTGTGGAATTGTTTAGATATTTTTAATTATGAAGGAGAATGAAAAATTTACCAATAATACGATCGAAGCCAAAATGGCCGCCTACATATCTCACTCTTGAGAATTTAGGTCAAATGTAGTTCAGGCTGAAAAGGAGAAGATATAAATTTCTAAGAAGCTGACCAAAGCCGATATAGGCTGCCTATGTATCTCACTTTTGAGAATTCAGGTCAAACATAGTTCATAACAGTAAAAATTACAATTATAAGGAAATTAAACCATAATGTGTTATTATAAGGAACTGAAAAACAATGAAGTGTGATTATAGGAAAAGAAACAATAAAATGAGATTATAAAGAAAGAGAAAAATAAGTTTGAAAGACACCAAAAGTGAGACATTAAGGAAGCATCATTCTTCTTTGCAACCTGTTTACTAAAGGCCTACTTCCATGGTCATCTTTGGGTGGTTGTTGGAAATTAGTGGAGCTGCTATAATCGGTATCACTTTATTGTTGATTAGTTCTTGGAACTTGTTTTTCTAGGGTGACACACTTCTTATAATCATGTCCAACTACTCCTGAGTGATAGGCATATCATTTGTTAGGATCATACCACTTGGTCAGAGTATTCACAGATTTTTCTTTAACTGGATGAATGATCCCTACTATTTTTAATCTTTCATAATGCTGTGTCAAAAGTTCTGCCAATGGTGTAAGGGTTCTGGAAGTCTTTATTTATAAGTTGGGATAAGGAGGGTGGTTGCCCTCTCTGTTTGGCCTATGATTCTCAAAAAACTGCAACTCTCCCTTGCCATTGATAGCAGCAGCAGTAGCCCAGCAACAAAGAACCTCCATTCTTGAATTTTAACCAATTCACAAAATATTCCCAAAAAAGCAAAAAAAAAAATATTCAAATTTATTTTTCAAGAATTCTCAACATTCTTGAAATACCCAAATTACAAGAAATTACAAGAAAAATAAAATTGAGTCTTTATTTTGAATTTTAAGAATTTTCAACCTTCTTGAATTACCCAAATCACAAAAAAATTCATAAACTTAAATTTTTACATTGAATTTCGAGAATTTCAAACTTTCTTGAATTACCCAAATCACAAAAAAACTAAATAAAGCATAAAAATTGAGTCTTCATATTGAATTTTAAATTTTTTGGATCACCCAAATCACAAAAATCTTCAAAAATCTTTCCTTTCATACTTCTTAAATTTTTTACCTTTTATTTTTTAATTTTTTCGTAGAGAAAGAAGAATAAGAATATGATAAAGGAAAAGAAGAATGAGAAGAGGAGGAGGAGGAAGAATAAGAATAAGAAGAAGAAGAAGAAGAAGAAGAAGAAGAAGAAGAAGAAGAAGAAGAAGAAGAAGAAGAAGAGAAGGAGGAGGAAGAGGAAGAGGAAGAGGAAGAAGAAGAAGAAGAAATAGAGAAAAAAAGAACGGGAAAGAAAGAAAGAGGGGAAGAGAGAGAAAGGGGGGTTTGTTTATTTGTTTATTTATTTATTTAGTATTTTAATAGCTAATATTTTATATATAAAAATGACTTGGAAGATGATATGGAGGATGTGGCAGCTAACGTGGCAGCTGACATGGTGAGAGTATGTTAAGCTCACGAAGAAGAAGAAGAAGAAGAAGAAGAAGAAGAAGAAGAAGAAGAAGAAGAAAGGCATGCCAAGAAGAAATAGAGAAAAAAAGAACGGGAAAGAAAGAAAGAGGGGAAGAGAGAGAAAGAGGGGGTTTGTTTATTTGTTTATTTATTTATTTAGTATTTTAATAGTTAATATTTTATATATAAAAATGACTTGGAAGATGATATGGCAGATGTGGCAGCTAACGTGGCAGCTGACGTGGTGAGAGTATGTTAAACTCACCAAAAAAAAATTTAAAATATTGCTTTTTGATGGGTTCAGGAGTCCAGATGACATACATGTAAGTAGAAGTGTCCAACTTACAAACCGGACATAGTACAAGGGTCCAGAAGATTATTTTGCCTTAATAAAATGAACTATTACAATACTCATTACATTCTTATTTTAAGACCAAGGAGAATTCGCAACAAAAGGATCAACTAAATAATTTCAATGAAAGAAACATTAGTATTAATTAAGAAACATAAGTATTAATATTTTCCACATAAATAGAGAGGTGAAACCATAGGAACAAAGTTACTCATAAAAATCACACCTTTGGCAGCAATCAAGAAAGAAAGCATCTCTATTTACACATTCTAGAAACTAGATGCATTAAAACGTAGGTAGATAATCAAAACTTGAGTTTGGGAGCATCTTAACAAACTAAATTGTTGCTCAAGATTTTCTTCAAAGATTCATCAATCAACACGTATGTGAAGGGACAAAGGAGAGTAAAAAATAAGTTGATGTCAAATTATATCGCATTATTTGTTTCCATATTTGAGCAAATCCCATTCAATGATGACAAACAAAGGATTATGGGAAACTTTAATTGCACGCTATTACAAGTAGAGTGTCTAAACATAAATGATTTTGAATTCAAGTGAACTTCAACCTAAAAATGTCCAAATTCTAATATAAATTAAACAGCGAGTTCAGGGGAAAACAACATTAGTACTTTAAGGAAACAAAGGAGAGGGGGAAGGGAGGAAAATTACTATCATCTTAAAATAGTACATAAATCATTTTTAAATAGAGAGACAAGCCATGGGGAGATTTGTTTCATGTTTTTTAAATAATTTATAATCATGCTTCACATATTCCTATGTGATATAATGAATCGCTGTGAACACTGTTATTTTATGGTGTTTACGGGTACAAGAATCTGTATTTAGGCACAGCAACTTCAACACTAGTTCAAGTTTAAAACAAAAACACTATGAAGTACAAAAACACCCTCAACACAAGATCAAAGTGATCTTTATAAGAAGTGCGTTTTATTTTTTTCAGAAATTAAGATGAAACAGAAATATAAAGTCAAGTCTCCCGACTTCACGGAGTATCCTTAAGGAATAATTCCCCTCACTATACCCGAGGTTTTAGAATCTTCCTTCCAGGATAAAATGGCTTTCAATACAACTATAGTGGTACCTCAAATAATTGGATTCGTCAAACTCACTCAACGATTTGATTGATCACAAAGAATATTTTGAAGATAAGAAGAGTTTTTATTTCAGAAAATTTTTCATTCATTTCTAAACCTGTGGATGAAAATAGGTTTATATAGACATCAGATGCCTCTTCTGAAAGATGGCAATAGTTCACTTAAAAGGTGTATCCTTTAGAAGAGCCATGTCTATTCATTTGAAATATTATGTCATTTTCTGAATAGACACAACTATCTGAACAGTCACACCTTTTCCAAAACAATATGTCTTTTGCTCAAAAGTTGTGTCCCTCTATTTTCTATTCACACCAATTAAACCCAAAAATCCCCCACATAAATGGGGAATGACTATTCTTTGTAAAACTTTACGGACAAGTTGTGATCATCAAGCAAAGACTGATTGCATCTGGATAAGTGGGTTTCCCTTTGAACTTTTCATAGTGAACATGCTTCGGATGCACTTGGTCAATCGATAGATTTGTACACCTAGACAACACATGTCACACATCCAGCCTTTTACCGTTTGTGGTTCTCACGGTTTTATTCTTTTCAGCTATGAACACATCCCGATTTCATGAGAGCTTAGAGAATAGGCCTTTACTAACATTCTCCTTGAAGCGGCTTCCACTTTGCCCTCACATAGGTGATTTCTAAAAGTTCAATCCTATAGATTAAACTATTTGGTCAAATCTGCCAAATTTAGATAATCATTAAAAGACTTTTCACTTTAAGTCTAATCTTTATTTACTAAACATTGTCTACATCATCAGAATAGGTTGGGTAATTGACAATGTTGAACCTGTCAGACACAACTTTGTTTGATCTTCTTGAACCTAGCTCTTGGGATCTCCAGTCTGCTAGGTAGAGTTACCGTCATGCTGACTTGTCCTAGGCCTTAAACCCATTCCCTTGGATGTCCTTTCTACTTCTTCTCTAGATAGGTCTTTTGTAAGTGGATCCGGCAAATTATCCTTTGAATTAACATAGTCAACAGTGATAATTCCACAAGAGAGAAATTCTCTAACGGTATTATGTCTCCGTCTTATGTGACGAGATTTACCATTGTATATCATGCTCCCTGCCCTACCTATTGTCACTTGGCTATCACAGTGTATACATACTGGTGCCATTGGTTTAGGCCAATAAGGAATATCTTCCAAGAAATTTTGGAGCCATTCTGCTTCTTCACCGACTTTATCCAGTGCGATAAATTCAGATTCCATTGTAGAACGAGCAATACAAGTCTGTTTGGATGATTTTTAAGAGACTTCTCCTCCACCAATAGTAAATACATATCCACTTATGGATTTTACTTTGTTTGATCCGGTGATCCAATTTGCATCACTATATCCTTCAAGTACCGCAGGATATTTATTATAATGCAAGGCATAGTCTTGAGTGTATTTTAGATACCCTAAAACTCTTTTCATTGTCATCCAATGAGTTTTGTTGGGATTACTTGTGTACCGACTCAACCTACTAATAGTGCATGCTATGTCTGATCGTGTACAATTCATTATATACATTAAACACCCCAATACTCTTGCTTACTCCAATTGTGAGTCACTTTTACCTTCATTCTTTCGAAGTGCAAAGCTCACATCCAATGGAGTCTTGGCAATACCGAATTCTATATACTTGAATTTGTCAAGTATATTTTCGATATAATAAGACTGTGACAATACCAACCCTTTTGGAGTTCTATGGATTCTTATACCTAAGATCACATCCATATCTCCAAGGTCTTTCATATCAAACTTGCTCTCGAGCATTCATTTCATTGCATTTATGTTAGAAATGTCTCTACTGATGATCAACATATTATCTACATATAAACACACAATGACTTGGTGATTTGGTGTGTCTTTAATATAAACGCATTTATCACATTTATTTATTATGAACCCGTTTGACAATATGGTTTGGTCAAACTTTGCATGCCATTGTTTAGGTGCTTGTTTTAGTCCATACAATGACTTAATAAGTTTACACACCTTATTCTCCTTTCCTAAAACCACAAAACCCTCAAGGTGTTCCATGTAAATTTCTTCCTCCAATTCTCCATTTAGGAATATGGTTTTCACATCCATTTGATGGATTTCAGGACCATATACTGCCACCAAGGCAATTAACATTCGAATCAATGTTATCCTTGTTACTGGCGAGTATGTATCAAAGTAATCAAGGACTTCTTTTTGCTTGAATCCTTTTACTACAAGTCTTGCCTTGTATTTGTCAATAGTATCATACGCTTTTATTTTCCTTTTGAAAATTCATTTAGAACCTAAAGGTTTATTTCCTGGAGAAAGATCAACCAATTCTTACGTATGGTTGCTTAACATTGAATCAATCTTATTATTGACTACCTCTTTCCAAAAGAATGAGTCCAAAGACGACATCGCTTCTTTAAATATTTGAAGCTCATTTTCTAAGAAAAATGTTACAAAATCTGATCCAAACATAGTATAATTTCTTTGACATGTACTACGTATTGGATTCTCTTCATTATGTTCATTCTTACTTGGTTCATCTCGAGGTCCTTTAGATCCTCCACTAGACTGTTCATGTCTAGTTTTATACAGGTGAATATTTTCAAAGAATTCAGCATTATCTGATTCAATTATTGTATTTTCATTTATATCCGAATGTTTAGATTTATGAACCAAAAACCGACATTCTTTACTGTTTTTATCATATCCTATAAACACACAGTCCATAGTCTTAGGTCCATCTAAACCCTTTTAGGCATAGGAACTTGGACCTTTGCTAGACACCCCCAAACTTTGAAATATTTCAAGTTGGATTTCCTTCCTTTCTATTTTTTATAAGAAATTGATTGTCTTACTATGGGGAACTCTATTAAGTATACGATTGGCTGTAAGGATAGCCTCCCCCCATAAGTTTTGCAGTAAACTGAAACTTATAAGTAAGGCATTCATCATTTCCTTCAACGTTTGATTTTTTATTTCCACAATTCTGTTAGATTGAGGTGAATACGAAGCCATAGTTTGATGGATGATTCCATTCTCTACACATATTTCAGCGAAGGGACATTCATATTCTCTGCCCCTATCACTTCTTATCATTTTTATCTTTTTCTCTAACTGATTTTCTACTTCAGTCTTGTATTGCCTAAACATATCTATTGCTTCATTCTTACTATTTAGCAAGTACACATAACAATATCTAGTGCAGCACGTCAATAAAAATTATGAAATACTTTTTCCCACCACGTGATAGTGTTGACTTCATATCACAAATATCAGTGTGTACTAAGTCAAGGTATTGGAATTCCTTTCAACGGACTTATAAGGATGCTTTGCATACTTTGATTCGACACATATTTGACACTTTGATTTATTGCACTCAAAGTTTGGCAAAACTTCTAAGTTAATCAGTTTTCGTAACGTTTTGTAATTAACATGGCCTAAACGTTCATGCCACAAATTATAAGACTCAAGAAAGTAAGAAGAATTTGAACTTTTATTGATTTCAACATTCATTACATTCATCTTATAAAGGCCCTCGGTGAGATAGCCTTTTCCTACATATATTTCTCCTTTGCTAATTACAATTTTTCCAGAAATGGTTACACATTTGAATTCGTTCTTGTCTAGAAGTGAAATAGAAATCAAGTTCCTACGTAATTTCAGAACATACAAGACATTGTTCAGTGTTAAAACCTTGCTTGAAGTCATTTTCAAGCACACTTTTCCTATTCTTTCTACCTTAGCAGTAGCGGAGTTAGCCATGTAGATCATTTCTTCTACTTGAGCTGGAGCAAATGACGAAAATAACTCTTTGTTGGCACATACATGGTGGGTGGCATCAGAATCCATCCATCATTCGCAAGGATTCCGTACCAAGTTGCATTCTGAGAACATAGCACACAGATCATTACATTTTTTGTTGGACTCAACCATATTAGCTTGGTTCTTTTTCTTGTCTTTCTTAGGGGCACAATAATCCGTGGACTTATGGCCAATTTTGCCACAGTTGAAGCACTTTCCCTTGAATTTCTTCTTGGGTTGGTTGTTTCCTTGTTCAACTTTCTTCCTTTTCTTAGAATTGTTTAGGTCATCTTCCACAATATGTGCTTCATTAATTGTAGAATTCCCTTTGACCTTCTCTCGGCAGCCTTATTATCCTCTTCAATACGCAGTCGGACAATAAGATCTTCGACAGTCATCTCCTTGTGTTTGTGCTTCAAGTAGTTTTTGAAGTCTTTCCACATAGGTGGTAGCTTCTCAATGATCGCTGCTATTTGAAATGAATCATTCACAATCAAACCTACAAAACAGTTTATGTGAGTACTAAGAATATTTTTAATTTGTTTAACTAAGATATTTTTCAAAGATATACCTTCTGCTAAGAGATCATGGATGATTACTTGCAATTCTTGAACATGAGAGACAACCGATTTGCTATCTATCATTTTAAAGTCCAGAAACCTTGCAACAAAGAATTTCTTAATTCTCGCATCCTTTGTCTTATATTTTTATTCTAGTGCCCACCACAATTCCTTTGATGTCTTAGTTCCACTGCAAACATTGTAGAGGTCGTCTTAGAGACTACTTAAGATATAATTCCTGCAAAGGAAGTCTGAGTGCTTCCAAGCCTCTACAATCATGAAATGCTCTTTGTCCGAGGTTCCCTCGGGCACCTCAGGAGCATCCTCACTAGTGAACCTTTGAAGGCATAGAGTGATGAGGTAAAAGAACATCTTTTGTTGCCATACTTAAAGTCAATGCTCGCAAATTTTCTAGGCTTCTCCGCAGGTGCCATTGGTTGTAGAGCATTTGCTCGACTTGTTAAGGCAATACTAGTTTCTCCCATAGTCGTAGCCGCATCTTACATTTGACTTTCATTAGTCATTTTTTTTGTCACCACAAGACAATAAAATTTAGTATTTTCAGAATACTATTTATAAAGTTAAGCAACTTTAAACTATTCTTCTTGTTTCTAGTTAACGATGAAGTTTTTATGACTTTTAATTGTCAGCCGAATGATCTTTAACTTGTGATGAAGATTTTATGTCTTCGAATCACTAGTTAAGTTCAAACAGAGTAGAAAGCTTAAAGCTTTAATCTCCAAAAACAAGAAATACAGATTCTGCAGAAGATTATTTCTTAAGATTATTATTTTATGGTATTTATGGGTACAAGAATCTGTATTTAGGAACAACAACTTCAACACTAGTTCAAGTTTAAAATAAGAATACTATGAAGTACAAAAACACCCTCAACACAAGATCAAAGTGATCTTTCTAAGAAGTGTGTTTTATTTTCTTCAGAAATTAATATGAGACAGAAATATAAAGCCAAGTCCCCCAACTTCACGGAGTGTCCTTAAGGAATAATTCCCCTCACTGTACCCGAGGTTTTGGAATCTCTCCCAGTATAAAATGGCTTTCAATCCAACTATAGTGATACCTCAAATAATTGGATTCGTCGAACTCACTCAACGATTTGATTGATCACAAAGAATGTTTTGAAAATAAGAAGAGTTTTTATTTCAGAAAATTTTTCATTCATTTCTAAACCTGTGGATGAAAGCAGGTTTATATAGTCATTAGATGCCTCTTCTAAAAGGTGGCAATGGTTCACTTAAAAGGTGTATCCTTTGGAAGAGTCATGTCTGTTTATTCGAAACATTGTGTCTTTTCTGAACAGACACAACTATCTGAACAGTCACACCTTTTCCAAAATAATATGTCTTTTGTTCAAATATTGTGTCCCTCCATTTTTCATTCACAACAATTAAACCCAACAAACACTTAGCCGAAGCATAAATTATACACGTAAATATCAAAATATTCTCTTTAAATAGACACACTTAAATGTCTAGCAGTCCTCAACAAGCCATTATTATATTTTTTCAAAGGCTTCAAACAAGAGCACATAAAAAACCCAAACTCAAAGGAAACACAGACACTAAATTCCAAGCTTTCACACAAAAAGAAGCACAATCAACAAAACTAGATAGAGAAGTTGTAAGGAGTACTATTCTTATCCTCATCCTCTTCTTGACAAACTCAAAATATGTTTTTGGTAGTTGAGAAGATCCACAAGGAATCATTGGATTTTTGATTTACTGTTGGACATCTTCTCATCACTCTTTTGACATTTGAAGAGTCAAAAGAACTCAAGAGGTAGTCCTACTGATAACCCTACAAACTAAACAATAAGCAAAATTTATGACAAGTAATATTGGAGCTAAAGACAATGGATCAAAAGTTGAAGCCAAAGGACATAAGGATGAAAAATAGTAGGTTAAAATAAGCACTAAAGCATGAAAGCAATTGATGAAAAAGAAGAAAAAAAAAGAGTGCTTAAACTAAAAAAAAAAAATTCAAACTAGAACAATAAACCAACAGCTAACAAGCAGTATTAAGATAAAATAAGAAATTTAAAGAATTAAAGCAAGAAATATGAAGCTAAGTATGAACATCAACTCAAATATTGACCATAAATTTATCATAAAATCTATGATTTTCAAAGTCTTCTACAATAAATAATTCCAGCAACATCACTTCTATGATGATAAAACAAAAATATAAATGCTAGTAAAAGAAATAACTTCGACAAAGAGAAAACTAAAAGAGGGAAGGTGTTTACCTTTTTTGGGATATCTCGCTGGAACGATGACGAGTTGAGAAGATCAATTCTTCCTTGTCTCAAAAAAATAAAACTTGAGCCAAAATTTCATAATTCTTAGTTGGGGACGTTGAGTCCAAAATCCTAGCTGAATTAGTGAAATTTTCTAGCTCTTATAGGTTAGGAGAAATCCTTTTAAAGTGTCCAAGTCACTCAACCAAAATTCTCATGCTCAAAGGAGTCTTAGAGGAATTTTTAGCACAAAAAAACTCCTCCAACAGCGAAATCAAGTGGGTTATTTATAGGATGTGATTTGAATTTGAAAAATTGATTTGGGCAATGTGGGAATAGGATTATCGGAGGATTTTTTAGGAAATTGATTTGAGGATAAGAGATAAACCGGAATCGTACAGTATAACACAGTATGAATTGATGAAATCTCGGATAAAAATTGAGAAATCCAAATGGGCACTTGAAGAAAATCGCCTAGAACCTTCAATAGTACACTAATACGTGCCATGCACGCGAAATTGTATGGATTGGTGATAGATCAGAGGCGGCAACATTCAAATTTGAATTTGGGTTCATTTTTGCTGTTGGTAATGTGTTTTGTTGTTGTTGTTCGGGTGTTGTTATTGTTTTGTTGAATGATGTCGGAATTTTTGTGAAGGAGAAAGAAGTTGTAAGGTAGGCCATGCTGGAGCGCATCACCTATAATGGGCTGAGTAAAGAATTAGGAAATTAAGGATTTTTTATTAGGCTATTTAGAAAATGGCCAAATAGATTAAGGACTTAGCCAACTTCATTAAAACATAGCCAAATTGAATTCAAATACGGCCAATTGCTTTGCAATTGTAACCAAATCAATCTCAATTATGGTCATGTTTAGCAATTAACTTAAGTTGAATAAAAACTAAGACGGATTGATATCTAGTTTAATTTTTGAGCTTCTTGGCTTAATAAAATCAAGTAAATACTTTTCAAATAATTCACTTTAAAAATTAAGTTACATATCTAAATCAAAATTTGTACGTTTGAATCAATTTTCAAGGTAGTTTTTGATTAAAATTTAATTTTTGAAAAAATAATTAATTAATTACATAATAAAAATTATACGATCTCGTATATACGAATACCAAAATGTATAACCGCTACTCAAAATAACAAAATTAACCCCAACACGTCATTTTAAAAAAAGAAAATTGTTCGAATAAATATATATTTTAATTTTATTTAAAAATTAAAAAAATCTTATAATTAAACCGAATAACGGAGAACAAAAATTAGGTTTCAACAATCATAACAATGGAGAAGCAGCACCAGTACTACCATCAACAAAGCAAAATTCGAGACCAATAAGAAAACCTTAACAACGTCTATTCGTCCACATAATATAGCCATGGCAATGAATTCGAATTATTTAGTTGATAGTCATGAATTACAAGCAGCTACAATGTTGGGTAATATGATGACAACCAACAATTTTGGCGAAATGTTTAAAGGTTATTACTTCATTGGAATCGGATAGGGTAGTATATGATTAGTAGATTTTTTATTTGCACGGCTTGTGATATTATGATGTCTTGTAGATACTATAAGAGTAATGTAGTAGATGAAGTGTAAGCTGAAAAGGATAGTCGAAGGAAAAAAAATACAAAAATTTTAAACAACAAGCAAGTTATAGAGATGCTAAATGAGTTGTTAAGGCTTCTTTAATTGGGAATTTAGAACCGAAACCTTGCTTAATATTATAATTTCCCCTATGTTATGAATAATGTTATTTGTTTCTAACCCTAGCCGGTTGATTATGTGTATCAATACATATGGTTGTATTGATGTTACACTTACTGTACCTTCATTCTGGGTGTAGTCATAATGCAGGTTAGTTGGAGTTTCTATAGCAGCGGTGCGGATCACTCAGTAACAGCTCCTGTCATCTCTATTCTGCATGGATGTTGTGTCGTGGATGTCCCTACTCCTTGTCAAGTGCTCTTGTATCAATTTAGACTAGGTTCTGTGGAGTTACTTGCAGTTGTTCCGCATTTAGTTTATATGTCAAATGTATTAAAATGAGTTACAGAATGAATTGATTTAATAATTGTATTTGAACTGTTGAGTTGTCATTGATATGTTAGACGACCTTGATTAACTGAATATTGTAGTAATTTGGTATTAATTTAATGGTGGAATATTCAGAATTCTCCTATCTGGGGTAGCTGTAGCTGTAGGTTGGCGTCCGACACGATTCGATTGATTGAGTCGTGACAAGTAATCTAGTTTTGTATTAGTGTGTTGTGCTAGAAGTTAATATTGTTAATGCAACTACTGATTTTTATTTTTAGTTCTTTTGCAAGAGAGTCCTTTGAACTGTATGTCATCATATTTTTAAAACAATTTTTTTTTAATTTTTAGAATAAAGAACATCAGTAACCCAAACACTTTAAATTGTTAGGTGTTTAATCTAGAGATGTGCTAAGACAATGTTATGTAGCTCTCTTAAAATATTATGCATAAAAGATAAATATATTCTTTCTAAGACACGTAAAATATTATGCATAAAAGATAGATATATTCCTTTTGACAGTAAAAGTACTTTCATTGAATTAAATTGTATTGTTGGGCAGAGAAACGAAAGTGAACACGTTTATTCATTTATGTGCCATAGTTATGGTGAGATTTGCATATTTCATATTTTATAGATATCTAGAAATTATCCAGTATATGTACAAAGTGAAAGCAATCATAAATTCGTATTTACTATGTTTTGCATACCCTTTCACTATCCATATTTAAATCCTTTGAACCTTTTTAGCCTGTTTCTTGGATAGACGCTTAATTAGTTTCATTGCTGATTAATCCTGAATTAGTTTGATCCAAAAAATTTCCAATGCACTTTAGTTAAAACTTTAAAAAATGGACAACTAATCAATGAGAATTGGTGTAGGGAGAAAAGAAAAAAAGTTAAAATAGTGCTCATGTATAAATTATTGAGTCGTTATAGTAAGGTAAGCAAAACAAAATAAAAAAAATTAAAAATATAAATTTGAGAAAAATTATTTCTTTTAAACAACGCATGAAAATAAGATGAGTGCATAAAGATAAGGAGAGCGTAAAGAAAACATCGAAATTGAGAGACATAAGGAAAAAGATGCATAAATTGTTTGAAGTGAAAGTCTTAACAAATGCATAGGGAGAGTAATCACTATTTTGACAAAATAATACCTATTTGTTTCTCAGCTGACATTACAATCAAAACAAATATTTTGATCTTATGTTTCTAATGTTTTTGTTAGTATAGTATGATACTGAGGGCAAGCATATGATACATCATATATGCATGTGGATTATTTTGTGAGAATGAGCGTTATTGTTTCATTTATATAAATCAAAAACTGTTATATATTGTGAATGCATGAGATAGGGGTGTCAAGTGGGCCGGGCTGAATTATTTTGTGAGAATGAGTGTTATTGTTTCATTTATATAAATAAAAAACTGTTATATATTGTGAATGCATGAGATAGGGGTGTCAAGTGGGCCGGCCGACCCGGCCCTCGTACCTAACCCAGTCCGGTTTGACTCAGCCCGGTAAGTCCTAGGGCTTTAGGGTTTCGGGTCTCGGGCCGGTTATTTTGTTAAAATGGGCCTGTCTAACCCGGCCCGAACCAAGCCCGATCCAGGTCCGCCGGTTAATCGGCCCGGCCCGACTCGGAAAAATTAAAAAAAAAAAAAAAAAGATATTTTGGCTTTTGGGCCAAACTAGCCGTTGGCCCAATGGCTATATAGCCGTTTTTGGGTCCAAACGGCTAGTTTGGGCCCATTTATTAAAAAAAAAAAAAACTTTAAAAAATATTTTTAATCCCAAAAAAAAATCTATAAATACCCTACAACTTCAAATCATTTTTCACACAATTTTTCACTCTCTCAAATCTCAATCAAATATTCAATATATTTAATTTCTTAAAGTGTTCACTTTAATTTTTTAATTTTTCGTCTACAAAGTACGAGCGGAAGTTTTTAAAGTTGCAATCTTCGGATACTTCCAAAATTTGGTATTGTCGTTCCATCTCTTACGTTTAATTTTTATTTATTGTATTAATTGTTTAATATTTAATTTTATTATATTTGTGTATTTTGAATATTTTTAGTTTAATTTAATTTATATTATGGATAAATTAAGAAACCTCGCTACTAAAGGTGTTAAAAAATTTTGTCCAGGAAGCGGTAGTGGTAGTAAAAAGCGAATTACTAGCGGTAGAGGTAGTTCAAGTAGTAGATATACCCGTGTACCTTCGCCTCCGGTACCGCTTGGTACATCTTTTGAGGAAGAAATAGGTGTAGGTGCTCACGATATGGATTATGTAGAAGCTCAGGAAAATTACGGTATAGAAGAAGAAAATGAAGTAGATGCGGTTAATTTAGACGAAAATAATAAAAATATTGTTGAGACACCCGCAGTAAGAGATGCTAACGTTAGATCTGAATCAGTTAATCTCCCTTCCCGTCCTCCCAGTGCCCCAAAACCTCGTAAAAGAACTAGTATTGCATGGCAATTTTTTGAACGTATATCAGATATTGAGGTGCAATGCAATATTTGTCAACAAATATATAAGCATAAAAGTGGAGGCAAGCAAGGGGGTACGGGTACGTTAATGAGACATGTAGCTGGAGATCACAAAAGAGAGTTAAATACTGCAAAAGATGGTGGGGATGTTGGTGGGTCAACGCAAACTAGAATGGACCCAGCAACCGATCACGTAGCGAAGAAGTATAATAAATTGAGGGACAGGGAAGAAATAGCTAAAATGGTAGCTGTGGGTTGTTTGCCTTTTAGTTTTCCTTCTTCTGATGCCTTTATTCGTTATATACAAGCAATTTATAATCCTATGTTTAACGGTATTCCTAGAACTACTTGTCGGTCTGATATTTTTAGACTCCATTCACAATATTGTTTTTATTTATCAACATTGTTAAAAAATATTCAATGTAGATTGTCCCTAACTTCTGATCTTGGTCTGCTGTAAATAAAAATGATTATTTAACCGTTACTTGTCATTGGATGGATAGTAATTTCGTGATGCAAAAACATATTCTTGCTTTTTTATATGATGAAGATCGTAAACATACTAGACAATTTATTGCTGATTCTATTGTTAAAATTGCCGGATATTATGGTATCGAAAATAAAATTTTATGTATTGCTTTTGATAATTCTTCTAACAACAAGACTGCTATAACAAAAATAAAATCTACGCTATCTCCGCCCTTGCCTGAAATTTTTCATATTAAGTGTGCATGTCATATATATAATTTAATTATAAAAGATGGTCTTGAGTTTTTTGAGCTTTATTTTGAAAAAATTCGTCTTGCCGTTGATTTTATTCAAGGAAATAATCGTAGATCAAGAATTAGAGAATTTAAAGTTAAATGTCAAGAAAATGGACTTACACCGATTTTGATGCCTGAGGAAATTGATACTAGATGGAATTCTACGTATGAATTTTTAAAAACGTGTTATAAATATAGAATTCCTATTGCACTAGCCTTTAACCAACATTGCGGTTCATTTGCTGATTCTGCTGATTGCATGCTATATAATTCTGATTGGGTTGTAATTAATGATCTTGTTAAGTTTTTAGAAAAATTTTATGTAGCTACGGTTGAATTTTTCGGTACTTATTATCCTACTGTTTGTAATATTTTGGCATATATAGCCGATATTTCTGGTTTGCTCAAAGAATATAAAAATAAAGAAGGTTATAAAAAAGCTGTTGGCGCCATGTTTACGAAATTTAAAAAATATTTTTTCCCGAT
>NC_061116.1:46340411-46360649 GCF_002878395.1 Capsicum annuum
TAAATTTACACATCAATTTTAAAGGTTATAAACATGAAAGGTTACATTGACTGCTCCAATAAGTGTTGTCTTATCTATGTTATGATAAATGCTAATAATTCTTTTTGCAGCCTCTTTAAATTCCTAAAACAAAAATTCACACGTTGCCTAATTTAAAGTCAAACTAACGTTTATCATTCCTTTTACAATTTTAAAATAATTTAGTTAATATAATATATTAAAAACTTGAGAAAAAAAACTAACAAAAAAATTATATATGATAATTAATTTCTTGATTGAATAAATAAAAGGAAATAAAAAGAACAAAGAAAGGAAAAGAGGTGATTAAGAAAATAATATAATCATCATTAATAGCATTAATGATGGTTGTTGATTTAAGGTGAAATTCAATGTCTTTCAAAATTAGAAAAAATCGCAAAATAGATAAATAGGATTCTAGGTCTTAGAAATAGAAAATAGAGAAAGGTTTATGAAAAGTGATATAATGTTGTTAATGACCAAGTAGAAAATCAACTCATTATTTATTAAGTATATATTAAATAAAAGATTTTAGTTACCTCAAGGCTGATTTACACATTCAATTTGTGGATTTATCCACACTTTGCATGGCCATAAAAAAACTCATTAAATATCGATTTTTTTAGTTTCAAAAATTAGAATTATTTTTCTTTTTAATCCATCCTTTATATACATATTGATTTGGATCACGTTAAATAATCATTACTAACCAAATTCTTTGATAATCTGTTATTAAATGGGATTAGTCAAAGGCAAAATTATTATATTAGATACGAATCCTGAATGAACATATATTAGCTTAATTAAAGGTGCAAATCTCTACATTTTAATTTGTTTCGATCTAGAAAATGTCATTTTATTATAATATAAAAAGGAAGAAGAAATACAAAGAAAGACATTAAAGGAAAATACGAGAAAATCACATATTAATTGGAGTACAATTTTTTACTTCAAGAATGGTGTGACATAGCCCACTCATCTACTACTTGGTAGTATAAATTTCAATGCAAGTTCTTGGAAATGCACATAGTACACAAAGCAAACAACTGAAATATAAGTTAAAAGCAACTAACTAATCTGGAAGACACATTTTAGCAGCAAACGAAAAGACAATTCGCACAAAAGTTGCTAATGCACTTCCTAAATTTTTTATCCAAAGTAACAAAGCTCCTACTTTCTGCAACATAGCAAATGGTGGACCGTCTTCATCAATAGTATATCCAGCAATACCACCTTGATACATCTTAGCAGTGACTCGATTACAAATGATTTACAGCTCAATTTTGTTCACAAATTCATCAGCATGTCCAAGTTGGTTGTTCATCGATTTCTGCAAGTTGACTCCTCTTTCTCTTTTCGCTCACTTCCTACAATCTGTTTATCTCTAATCATCATCAAATAAGCATTACGTCGGTCCGCTCCTTGTAATCGTCTTCAAACACATAAATAAGTGGCAGCGGTGCATTCTCCGATAATTTTTCGATTAATATTTCCTCCAATTTTTTCTCTAGCATTCTGCTATTTCATAGAAATCTAATTTCTTGTTCAGAAATATATACGGCACATTTGCACTTTTGTACCGCTCAATCAAATCTGCCTACGAAGTAAAATATCATTTAGATGCACTTTATTGTGAATATGGGAAGAAGAAGATAATGGTGGTGACAATTTATTCAGGAATAAAATAGTAATATCATTCACACTGTTTCTCAAGATTGTCTTGGCGACATCTCCGACATAAAACAATTTAAAATGAAAAATAAACACATCAAATTAAAAATAAAAGTCCGATTATCATGGCTTGGTAGGATGTAGATCCACACAATTTACCCTTTCTCATCTTTGAGCAAGTTTTCTCTGAATCAAATAATTACAGTCAGCAAGAAATGCGTTTATATTCCGTATAAAAATTTTCAAGTACGCCAAAAATATCATACCTTAATCTCCAACCTCAGAGGCTGAAATGATTCACTTTGAATTCAAAATTAAATTAACAAAAAATACAAACAGGAAATGACATTTAGTAAAAATGAAGTAAAAAATCTTAGTTAAACAAATAATCATAAACCTAATAATAAAAGTCATAAATAGGAGACAAAAATTGTGGTTAACTATCCCAATAAAATCGAATCACGTCTAAAATGTGTGGGATAAATTGACTTATCATTTTTTAGTGACGAATATGAAAACTCATCGAAAAAGGAATGGAATCAGTGATAGAAGTACCCCTAGAAATTCGAGCGAGAAATTGAGGAAATCAGTATAGCACAAAAATTAGGTGGAAGGAGAGATAAAGAGAGAAAATTAGTACTGCTAGAGGTTTTGCTCGTATAATTAATAGTGCAACCTCTATGAAGGAAATGCAAAAAAAGGAAATTTTATTATGATGAGGATGAGGATGAGGATGAGGATGAGGATGATTCATTTGTAGTTGAGTTGAAAAGGCAAACGTCTCCTTCTTAAACTGTTTTTGATAAATATATAATTAATGTAGTACATAAATGAATAATTAAAAATTAAAGAATAATTAAAGATTAAAGAGAAAACATAAAAAAAATATTGGAAGAAAAAGGTCAAAATAGGAGAAAAAAGATAAATACTTTTCTTGGCTTGTAAGGCATGCCATCATGCCTCTAATCCTCCTTTTTATATATATTGATTAGTAGAAATGTGAAGAAGTAGGCTACACTTCATGAGCATGTCTGTTTCATCTGTTTCGATCGTGATTTTGTTATAACACTCCTAACTAATTATTATAAGTTCTTTACGTATTATAAAATTAATAATATTTAATAAAAAGTAACATAGATATTTATGACATGTCTAATTCAGTGCTTCAACCGTAATTTAACTATATCACCCTTAATTAATTATTACAAGTCATCTAAGTATTAAAAAAATATTTAATAAAAAAAGTAAAATAAATATAAAATGATAAATTAACTCTTGATGTTTTAAATTAACTTGATATCTTATATGAGGCCCACTTAAATTTTTTTCACAAGCATTTTTATAGTAATTTTGCTATATTACTTCTAATTAGTTATTATAAGTCATTTAAGACATGTATGCTTCGCTGCTTCAATCGTGATACTTGGTTGTCTCTCAAAATTATATCAGTGCTACTTAAATTGAAATAGAAGAAGAAGTATTATAAATACAATAGTTAAAACTTAAATCATTTTAAAAATAAAATTGACTATCAATGGCACAAAAGTTTGGATAAGGAGAGTAACATATATTATTTGAAAATTATATAAAAAGTATTATAAATTACAATAGCTAATAGTTTAAAATGTTTAAAAATATAATTGATTATATAATATATCAGATGGATTGAGATAAAAAATTATATATATATATATATATATATATTACTACTAATCTATAATATATTAAAAGTTTGAAGACCCTTTGAAAAGTGATTTGAACTTTTTGTCCTTCATTAAAAGTCTCCTCTTTAGATAGAATCGTCTTTTTCAATATTTTCCTCAAATTATTATTTAGTTATTATTAATATTAGAACTTTGAAATTAATTAAAATCCTTATATGAGTTAAGAAAGAAAGTTCTAAATCAATTCAAATCTTACCTTATATGTATTAATAAATTAAATAAATGAAAAATAATGTTGATTTGAATTGAAAAGAACAAGAAAAAGAAGGTCCAAAGCAAAAAAGAGAACTAAAAAAAAGGAAAATACATAATTGGAAAGAAAATTTAATTGAATTGAAAAGGAAAAAGAAAACGTGTGGAGGAAAAAAGGAAAAAAAGAAGAAGAAAGAAAAATAAAAAAAAAACATAAAAACAAAAAAGATTTACATTAAATAAATACAAATTGAATTGACAAAGAAGGAAAGTAAACTAAACCTAAAATTTCTTATAAATTGAGAATTCTTCCTTTCTACAATAATACGTCCACAATATAGTTTTTAAATGTTTTTTTTCTTTATTATCGTTGTTCGTAAATTTGATTGTGATTTAAGGTATGTTTTCTAAAATTTTTATTTTTGATGTTTACAATCTTGATAATATCTATGATTAAAGAAATAAATTTGCTTATAATTTGAGGTAAGTTCTTTCAAATTTTAATTAGTATGTTCTTGAAGTTTATAATAATAAATCATCATGTATTCGTGATAGACAATTGTTAATTCAGAAGTTTTTGGTGAAATATTAATAGTAATTATGATTGAAGAGATAAATTTTCTTGTGATTTGAGGTAAGTTTTCTAAAATTTTAGTATGTTTTTTATGTTATAAAAATAACATAAAATTTTATATTTTTTTATATAAATTTATAATAATCTATATATCTATATAATATATAAAAAGTGTGAAGACCCTTAGAAAAGTGATTTGAACTTTTTACCCTTCATTAAAAGTCTCCGTAGTAGACAAAACCGTCTTTTACTATATTTTAAAATTAAAATTCTAAAAAAATAGAATTTTCCATTTTTAACTATGTAAAATAACCATAATATACTTTAAGTTATTTTTCCTTATTTGAAACTAAATCAAATTCTACTAATATTGAAAATCATTCTATAAAAAAATTACCCACAATTCTATTGGTTAACAGCAACACATGAATAGAGCTGACGGGTAGCTAGGTTTTTTTTTTTTCATTTTGCTTATTCTATCATTCTTTGGAAAAAAACTTTCACTACTAATTGTAGTTTTAAAATTTATGCATACAAAAATCATATGTGTAATGTAATCAACTTTATTAGATATGAATTTTACATGTTCTTGATGAAATTTCATACGTGTAATGTAATCAAGTTTACTACATAGAATTCTACGTGTTCTTGGTGAACATCCTTTATTTTAGGTTTTAAGTTATAATTTGTTGTTTGATTTAAAATATCTTTTTACGTCCAAAAATTATATTAACAATGTTTGATTTGCTTTGCATGAATTTGTAGGTTTCTTGATGACAGATGACGATGATAATATAAATACAATTGATGGCCTTATTTTATTCAATGAATGCTATGTACCAAGATAGAAACTTTTTTCATGCATTGAAGTTGAAGAATGTGAGGTATCTGATTAAGGATAGAGGGATTCCGATCATTCCATCACAATCTATATTGGTTTGAGACTTAGGAATTTGGTGATATGATTTAAAGACTTGATGCAAAATCTAATGAGTGTTTTGATATTCTACATACGATAGAGACTAAGATAAATAGATGTATATTCTCTCATAAATAAATGTTCTCTTTGTTTAGTCTAGAGTTTGTTGCCTATCTTTATAGTAAAAAATTCACTTGCTTGCTTTCTTAGTGTTCAGATAAGAAAATTATATTATTGGAATGAACATCAATTACTTAAAGATACTCAATTTTAGATGAATTGAATTTGCTTTGGTTATAATAAGAGGAGTCCCTAATACAATGGTTGTTGCATCTAAATATCATGTTTTAGTTTTGGATCGGGTGATTTCGAAGAGAAAAACGAATCTAAGAAATATCCAATCTTTTTTGAATGTAAAGTCATGGTCCATGGGATGACTATGAGAAATTGTAGCTTTCAATAAAAGTATGAATTTGTTACTACATTGAGGTATGAAAATATGTGATGAGTCTTTTAAGAGTTTTCTGCATTTTTTTTAAAGGTTACAAACATGTACTATTTATATTATAAATTAATAGTTTGAAATCAGCTGAAATTGTATGTTATAATTGCTTCCTTATTTGAACCAGGCAAGAAATCATAATATTTTGATATCGTTTTAATTTTATACAATTTTTCTCACTTTTTACCGTATATAGAAAGAGGAGTTTCATAAATCTATAATCTATATCTATATTTATAATAATAATAATAATAATAATAATAATAATAATAATAATAATAATCTATAATATATTAAAAGTGTGATGACCCTTAAAAAAATCATTTGAACTTTTTGCTCTTCATTAAAACACTCCATAATAGACAAAATCGTCATTTACTATTTTTTAAAAATAATTATCATTAAATTATTATTTAAACTCTTAGGATTAAAAAAAAAGGAAAAATCCACACCTAAAAGGAATTAGATATAATGTGTAAAATTTTTTATTAGTAGTCATATGCAATTTTTTTTAGGAGAAAGGTGATGTAAAGGGTAAACAGAATTAAGAACCAAAATTATGTTTATTGAAAAGGAAACATGCATGGAAACTTTTAAGAAAAACAAATTTTACTAATCAAAATATATTTCTTTTTTTGTTTAAATCTATGCAAAAGGAAAAAATTATTTGATTCAGGTATGAAATTGTATTATTTAATACTTCTAAATCAATTAGAATTTTACCTTATATAAAACTTCTAAATCATATAAAATTTTACCTTATATAATTTTTTTACCTTATATAAAAAAATTTCTATAATTCTATTTAAATCGTATTTTGATCTAAGTTTACTTGAAAAAATTTGATTTTGATAATTGATAATTAATTAAAGCTTTCTTCTTGCGTTCATGACTAGAGTTTTCTACCCTACTTTGTTATATGAATTTATGATTTTTTTTTTAATTTTTTATTATACGTATTTAGTTTAATTGTGAATAAATCATGAGATCTAACATATCATCATTACGTTTGTTAATAAACTTTATTTATTGTGTTTTTTTTAGGAGGATGACAATCCATTCATTCTACCAGAATTTGTTTCTCCTACCATCCACCACTTTTTTAGTATTGGTTTCAAAATACAGTCATAAGCTGAATATTGTTTCCATATTTTTGTCGTCTTGAGAAAAATGACCGTCGACAGCCTCTTCATTTCTTTTCTTTGTTTATCTCAATTGTGGGAGATTTTAGCATATCGGGATCATTAAGTCTTTCATGTAAATGGGTCTAGAAAAATGAGAAAGGGTTTATTACTATATTTTTTGTCTGTATAAAAATCGTAATTTGGTGTTATTGTGATCTCCACAATGCGTTCATGCAGGTCATTGAGATATCAAAAGGAAGCAAAGTCAAATATGAGCCAGACAATAAAATCGGTCTTATTAAGGTATATAACACAATGATCTAAATTAAGTTAGCTCTAAGCGATCCTCTGAGGAGAAACATGATCATAGGGGTAATTTCAATTTCTTTTATCAATTTAAATAATTATAATTCCTTAATAAATGTTGTTTTACAACTTGCAAACATGTTTTTTCATTCAAAGTATTAGTTTAAAATTGGGGCATTGCTCCTTTCTACTATCTGTTTTTTTTAATTGTATATAAGTCAAAGTTGGAGTCTTCTAGCAAAATTATTTATTTTAAAATTAATGACACTTTCTAATGATATTGCATATATTTATTAATGATACTATATTTTGGAGAATTTATTTCCTCTAGGTTTTGTATTTGTAATATTAATTTTTTAATATGTAAGTCATTTAACTAAAGCATATTAAATATTATGTTGTTTTTTATTATAATTTTCTTCATAATCTTATTTTGTGAATGTTTGTAATGTAAGCTTTGCATAACATCATATTGTTCAATTTCAACTTTAACTATTTTCTAGGTTCACTAATATATTTTTAATTATAGAAATTTATGAGTTAAAGCTATAATTTTTGTTAATGGATCTTCATGATTTTCAGATTTATTTTTTTATGAACAAAAAGATTTATATTTATTTGTGTTTGATTAATAGAATGATTTGAATTTTATGGGCGTGGACATGTATTACATTATAAGGTATGCTAATACATCATGAAAATGATTATGAGGTCAATTTTTGAATTTTTTTTCTTTTTGCAGGTTAGGAAAAATTTTCTATTAATTTGAATTTAAATTGTTGAGTTGTTACTTAATTAATCATATTCATCATTTACATGAATTTGCAATCTATGTTAAAGCACATATCAAAAAACTAATTTAAATAATTAAAAAAATCTAAATAGAATATTAATTGATTATAAAGGTCCTAGATTAAATGACATGAAAGACACTCTGATGACATAATGCATTAAATTAAGTATATGTTTGAAAATACCTTAGATCAAAGGATGAAAGATTGGATAACTAAAAATTACACAAATGCACAACTTATGTTTTCAATATTACAAAAAATTTCAACTCCCTAAACATATTACAAAGATCCCAACATGCTATGTATATGTTGGCTATGTTATGTATATTAATAGGGAGAGAGTGAAATAATTTAAAAAGTAGGAGAGAGTGTAATTACTTTCAAAAGGGTTGATATTTATGCTATTTATACTTAAAATAAATTTAACAAATAAAACGTGTTTTAACTTCAACTATTTTCATGAACTAAAAAAAGGTAATTTAGTTTTAAAAGTATTTTTGAGAAAATACATTTAAAAGTACTTTTAAAGATTCTGTCAACTATTTATAGTTAGTCAAATACCCATAGTTGTTCTGTTTCTAAATTTATTAGTCAAACACAAATTGATTCTCGTCGAAAAATAGACATCAAAGTAATTTTATAAAATTAAACTCATTGAAGCAAATTACACGTGTGGAACGCGTATGCTAAGACTAGTATATATAAGGGAGGATCTATAACTTTGGTAGTACTCACATAATTTTTTTGTCTATTTTATCCTTAAATAAATGTTAATGACTTTGCAAATTCTCAACCATTTTGGCAAATTTGTTTAATTATATGGGTTTTTTAAATGTTCTACAAGTGACGAGTCGTTAAAAAAGTGATGGTGACACCACAAAATATCTATTTATCCAACCAAATAAAAAATTAAATTTTAAAATTTTGTAATGTTCTTTTATGTGGAAATAATACTAAGAGAGAATATGTAATTTTTTAATCCTCACAAAGAATTCATTTTGTCTTTTTATCCTTAATTGAAACTTTAATAACCTTATAAGCTTTCACCAATTGAAGGAACATCTACAAAAGTATTTTGCTGAATTAGATTTATAAATAATTTAAATTAAATATTATATTTATAAGTTAACTTTACTGATATGATCGTACAAGAATTTGTAGCATCAAATATTTTTGTATATTATTTAAATACAATACTTTTTTATTAAAAATATGTGCTAGCCAATATAAATTTAACTAAGAAAAACAAATGAAGTTAATTCAACATAAGGCAAAACTCAATTTAGATCGTTAAAGACTTTCATTCAAAAAATTTCAATAAAATAAAAGGAAAAGAGTTTAACGCATACATTTGTTTGAAAAAGTTTTTGTTTAACTTACAAAATTTTTATACCCTCTATTTTAATTTATTTGTCTGATTTGTACTTTGCACAAAGTTTTAAATAGAAATAAATATTTTTGAATTTTGTGGTTTTAAACTAAAGATATTTAGAAAAGATCAAAATATCTTTTAGTCTTACAGTCTTAAACAATTCTAAAGAAAGAAAGGAGACATTCTTTCTAAAATGAAACGAACTAAAGAAAATAGGATAAAAAATTGAAACAAATATGTGATTTAATATTCTGGAAATATTGAGAAATTAGTGAACTATTTTTAACTAATATAATATTATACAAAAGCAAATAAAAATAGAGTAACAAAAAAAATCTTTATAAATATAAATGTTAATGTAGTTTGGACCCGGACTCAGCACGGGTCAAATGAGACTAGTATATATACACACACACTACCTTCATGCATAAAAGCCTACACAAAATACAAGTAGAAGCAAATTTAAATAATTATTACTAAAACAAACTTGTTTTTATTTTTTTGGTTAAGTAACGAACTTGAATGCAATAGTAATCGATAGTGATTTCTCAAAAAAGAAAATCAAAGTAGGTTTATTTTATATTAATGGGTGGGAGCTCAATGGACCAACAAGTCTATAAAGAAAAGACCAACACTAAGACAATAATTATAAAATGTAAAACAGTAGTGTATGCATTTTAAATATAAAATCACTATTATATGACTAGGGATAAAAATATAATTTTAATATAATCTTATTAGGTTAACGATTTAATCGTTAACTAAAACCTTCAAATTGAAAACCAAACTGATATTCCAATAAAATAATTTCTAAAATCATTTTAAACCGTTAACCCAATAACTCGATATCGATAAATCAATAATAATTTTTACAATTTAATTTATTGGTTAGTTCGATTTTTGCACACCCCTAATTGCTATAGATGATAAATATTTTCTAAATATGATATAATTACGTAATAAATAAAAAATATTTAAAAACAATAAATATTTTATGAAAATACTAAAAAAGGAAATTTTCCTAAAACAGAAAACTTTACGAGTTGGCTTTTGGTCTTTGAATGTGGCGGTCCAATTAGACTTTTGGGTTGTTTTTGCGAGGTCCAAATTATCTGTTGTTCACCGACCTACACTAGATTGTTAATGGATCGATAATTGATCAAAATTATAATTAAATTAACTTAATTAATTTTAAAATTTTTAAAATTAAATCAAATCAATCAAAAAATAACGTCGATTTAATTTATTTTTTTTAATTTATAACTTTAACTAATGATAAAAATTAAAAATTTTAAAAAATAAATTCAATCTAACATATTTGAGTATTGTATCTCAATTGTGTTCATGGTTTGATTTTTAATCAAATCACACCGCGATTCAAACACCGATTAAAAAACTCAAACTGATGTCGGAGTAGAGATTTAGGGTTGTTCTGAATAGAGAAAGGAGTTTCCATTCTTATTGGGATTCTTTTTCTTCTTTTCCGAATCAAATTGGGATTTGGGGATGGAAACTTTATTATAAGAATAAAGAGGAGTTGCAAATTTATCATAATTCAGACAAACTGATTTTTAGTGCAAAGGGCTGTGCTTTGAGTTGTTTCTTTTCAGTTCAATCCAATCATAATCATGGTGTCGTCGTCAGTTGCAGCAGTTTCATGGTTGATGCTGACTGAGAAGAAGGATAATGCAGAAATTCGGGAGTTTTTTGATTTATCCAATGGTATCAACCATTGAATGAATTTGGCAGAACTAATGGGAAAGGGCTGTTTGAGTGTCGGATTTCCTGGTTGACTTTTCACTGCTCATAAATATGGACGCATGAATTTGTTTCATCTTTTTTCACGTCGCGTAATCAATCTCCCTATGATGCGTATCCTGGAATGTTATGAATCTAAAGAGGAAGCTGGTGATATTGATTGTATTGCTTATGTTGAGAAAGCTGTGGTTTCTGTGGATCCTCTCTGCTCAACAGATTATATTTTGGCCCTAATTCTAGGCTCTCCTACCACTTTTGCGTTTTGGAGGCCAGGAGACACCGATATAACCCGTGTCATCATGGATTCAATATTAATATATTTATTTATTTTTTTAGTCTTGATATATTTAAATAAAATTTTTTAATAAAAAGATTGGATATGTTTTCTAGAATTAATCCGAAATCTAGCATGAGTTCAACATATGTTATTTTAATATGTATTTAGATAATTTAAATTATTAATTATTGTAATCTATAATATTTTTTTATGTAATTTTCAAATTAATATACGTTATTTTTATTGTTTAAATTTTTGTGGCATTGATAGTCAATTATATTTTAAAAATAGTTTAAATTTTTAATTATTGTGATTTATAATACTTTTCTTCTATTTCAATTTCAGTGACACTAATATAATTTCAAGAGTCGATCAAATATTTTATATCTTTTAAATTTTTTAAGTTATTGATTATTGTGATTTCTAGTATTTTTCATCTAATTATTTTTAAATATATAACATATTAAATTATTTTTAGATATTTTAAGTTGTTAACCATTGTAATTTATAATACTTTTTATTTAATTTTTGAATAATATATGTTACTCTCCTTGTCCAGAGTTTTGCGTCGACGATAGCCAATTATATTTTTTAAATAATTTAAATTTTTGATCATTGTGATTTATAATATTTTTTTATTTCAACTTATGTGGCACAATGCTTAAATGACCATAATAATTAATTAGAGGTGACAGTAAAATGTAATTATTATTATTATTTATTATTTTTATTATGTGTACGTGTTGATTCAAGAAGAATTTGAAAACATTTAGAAATGTGTTGAATGTTACAAATGTTAATAATCCATTTGGTGCTTCTTGATTTCTCTACATTTATCTCTTATGTGTTTTTACTCTTTTGCCCTTTGAGTATATGTAGTAATTTTTATTTTATTTTTAAAAATATCATGAAAATTTTTATTCATAGTATATATATAATATATATAAATATGACTTATAATAATTAATTGCGGGTGATACATTAAAATCACAATTGAAGCAGCAGAAATCAGTCAATTTTTAATTTATTTTATTAATTATTGTTATTTACAGTACTTTTTATTTCATTTTCAAATAATATATATTGTTTTATATCTTCTTCTGTCCCGCCTCAATTTATGTGGCACTAATATAATTTTGATAGTCAATAAAATATTTTATGTTGACGTATCATTTTGTTATTCTTATTTTTTTAATACATAAATGACTTATAATAAGGAGTGATATAGTAAAATCATCGTTCGAAAAATGAAAATTTAATTTAAAACATTAAGAGTTAATTCCGCATTTTATATCTATTTTATTTTTCATTAAATATTATTTATTTCGTAATGCCTAGATGACTCATAATAATTAATTAAGAGCGATTGATTATGTTATTACTATAAAAATTAATATATAATTTTATCGTATCCAATAGTAATCATCAATAATTCACCGAAATAGTATATTAATTAAATATGGGATACTATATTTGCATATGCAAAATATGATATTATTAAGTATTATTGGATAGTGCATTATATTTATCTTTCACAATAATAAAATTTTACTATATATTTTTCTTTATTTATTTTTAACTTGATACATATTGACCCAACATAAATTCTAAGAAAATATACATTAGAATTTTTTTTATTAAATTAAATTTATTTATTTTGTACTTTAAAAGTTTTAAGTAAAGTTTAAATATTAGTATTTCTATATAATAAAAAAATAATTTTAAAATTTAAATTTACTAAAATAAATAAATAAATAAAAAGATTAATTTTCTATATAAAAGTCAATTAAAATAATAAAATCAATTTACTTTAAATATTTAGTTGCAATTAATTAAGATAATTTTTTATTTTGTCTTGATTTATGGTGCACCGATAAAATTTTGAGAGTTGAATAGAACTTTTATCTATTTTTAAAACAATATTTTAAATTTTTAATTATTGTGATTTATAATAATTTTTACGTAATTATCAAATAATATATTTACTCGTTGTGTCTCAATTTATGTGGCTTCGATACAATTTTGAGAATCAACTAAAATTTTTATATATCTTTTAAATATTTTAAGTTGTTAATTATTATGATTTGCAGTACTTTTTATTTTATCTCAATTTATTTGACATTGCTAAAATAATGAGAGTCAATAAAATTTTTATATGTCTTTTAAATATTTTAAGTTATTAATTATTGTGATTCGTGGTAACAAATTAGTTTTGAACATGACAACCAATTAAATAAATAAAATTTTTTTACTTCCAATATGTAGTTATAGTTAATTAATATAAATTAATAGAATATATTAAATATTTAAACCATTATGATGAAATAATAAAATTATTATATATTGGGACATGGTATGTAATTAAGTGAGAGTGGAGGGATTTTTTGGTAATTGCATGAGAGGTGGTCGAAACCACCTCTTCTATATAATATATATATATAGTAATAATATATATAATAATAACAATAATAATAGATAGATAGTGCTAATAAAAATAGTAAGCAGGAATAAACAGCTGATAATAAATAAAAAGAGTTTGATGAAATTTAAACAAGAAACAAGTAATTAAAAGCAGATAAGCAGGTATGAAAAATAGAGTATAGTTAAAGCGGATCTGTTATATATGGTGTAAAATCCTACTCAGTACTCCCTCCTTCGTTAGCCTTAATCCACTGTTGTAGACAAGTTAATCCTTAATCCACTATAGTAAATAAGTTATAAAGATCAAAGTATATTTTCTCCCAACAAAATAAATTATTTTTTGTCTTTTTTGATTTTTCTTTTATTTATACCCTGTTCATCTCTTTCTCTCCAATTTTAGGTATTTTAGCAATATCTTCTTTAATCACACCCCGGGACAATAACAATAGTCCTTTTTTAATCTTTTTTGGACTTTTCAAATCCCTAGAAATTTATAGATTAATCCATCGTTACTGCTAAAACACTAAGAGAATAACCATATACGAGGGGTATATTTATAATTAATTTACCAATATTATAAGATCAAACAACTAGCGGTAATCCGCACGGCTATCTAGATCTATAATATTTAAGCATATGTACTAATAAGTAATTTTCTAATTTTACAAGATCAAAAAACTGGCTGTAATCCACACGGTCATTCAGATCTATAATATTAAAAATACATCTGAAAGAAAATATGAACTTCATTAATTCAAACATAATTTACAAATTAGGGAGAAAAATACAAAGATTTATGTAACGACTACTTACATGTCTTAAAGAAGAAGTGAGGTTTCCCTTTCGGGAGTGCCCTGAAAGCTAGCGGCTATCGGAATATGAAGAAATAAAGACTAATATACACTATATATATATATATATATATATATATATATATATATATATATATATATATATATATATATATATATATATATATATATATCACGAGCCCCTAATTATCTAGTAGTTTTCATAGAAATGATCCAACATTTCTCTTTGTTCCAGCATATAAATGTTTAAATAACATACATACCAACCCTTTTGCAAGTCACTCTCTCCCACTTTTTAAATTAATTTACTCTCTCTTCCTATTAATATACATAACATAGTCGACATATACATAGCATTCTGTGTATATGTTGGGATCTGTGTAATATGTTTAGGGAGTTGAGATTTTTTGTAATATTGGAAACATAAGTTGTGTATTTGTAAGGTTTTGATCATTTGTATATGAATGTACAATCTAGTTCAAACTAAGAAACTCAACCGCGTTTCGTGCGGCAATAAGAAATTGAGTGAAATTACATTTTTAATAATAAAAAATTAAATTTAAACAAAAAACAAATGAAAGTTTAAGAATACTCAGAAAAAAGTAGTCCTCTCTCTCTCTCTCTCTCTCTCTCTCTCTATATATATATATATATATATATCTGGGCGTCTATCGGAAACAACCTCTCTACCTCTTCGGAGGTAGCAATATGGACTGCATACATCTTACCCTCCCCAAACTCCACTTTGTGGAAATACACTCAGAAAAAAGTAGTCCTCTATTTGAAATATATATATAAAAGTAAATTTACATTAATGTAGAAGGAATATATAAATTGAATCATAACCTCTCAAAATTCCTATTCGATTTTTTCATTCAAATTTTAATCTCTTGGGGAAGAAACAAAAATTAGTTAAGAGTCTATGTCCGGTTGTTGACAGGGGGAAAAAGAGATACTATACTTCTAGTGCTTTATTGTTTCACCACTTTTGTGCAATATCTAAGTTTTATCAACCTGTCTCTCTTGTTGCAATAAAAATATTAAAATTAGTGAGAAAATGAATACATGGCACTAATCACCTAATTTCATTGCTAATTCACTAATACCATCATAGCTTTTCAGGAAAAAAAATATATTATATAGATCATCATTAATATTAGTTTAAAATTTATAAGAGGAAAACTCATGAGAATTGAATGACATCAGAAAAAAGACGAACACATATTTTTTTATGGACTTAAAGGAGATATCACGATTTAAGAGTGTGTTAGATATGAAAAAAAGCTTTTCGTGAGAACTATAGATCAGTCAGCAGCTATTTATTTTATCATTTTTGTCCACTTTCAAAAAAATTCAGTTTGTATAATTTATGGAGCCAATGAAACAAATCAAGACTTCTTAAAACGAAAATTTTCTTCTCCTTTGATATATGAAAGATTGTCAAAATAATTACATTATTAAAGTAACTCTTTATAATGTATTAAAGTACATCCAAACTGTTTTATAAAGCACTTTTCAAAAAGTTTATGTAAAATGATTTATTTAGTTTAAATAGGAAAAAAAGAATTTGTGCTTGAAAATAAAAAGAGGATGGCATTTTTGTTAGAATTAGTGGCAACTTTTAGATCTTTTTTTAAAAGGTAGAACATGAATACAATAAAAAAGGAAAACACTAAAAAGGAAGAAAAAGAAAATAGAAATGATGGTCATGGAGAGGTGTCACACCACACTCTATTGCATTTTGGATTATAACTCCTCTATCTCAAGCATCTTTCTTTGATCGCATATTGGATCTGCATTGATAATATGTTATTAAATTTGTATAATAATTATAGGTACTAAATAAGGTAATGAACATTGAGTAGTTGCAAAAGATGAGTAATGTGCATTAAGAAATTTTAATGGCATCAATATTATTAAGTGTATTAATTTTAAATAATTGATAGTAGTTAAAGTTCTAGCTAGCTAGAGTAAGAAAAAGGAATTTTGCACCAAAAAGAATTAAAAAAGGAGACAACATGTATCAGATTAAGAACGTGACTTTTGGAGTTGTTGTAACGTATAATTTTAATTTTTAAGAGGTAAAGATGAATGAAATAAATTGATTTTAACCTCAATTTCTATAAATTATTTGGAAAATTATTTTTACATTAAAAATATTCAAATGTGAACATGTAAAAATATCCATCCATAGACGTTGTGTTATCAATTCTCTCTCTCTTCAGTTGATACAATTTTACACATTTTTGTAATCATAAAATAGATACTGAAAATGTTGAGATTAATTAAAATGAGTAATTTTTAAAAAAAGAAAAGTCTCGAAACTATTTTTTTTTCTTTTTTCAAGGTTTCATCCTTATGATGAAAGTTATTAAGTATTTGTTTATTACTCCTTGTCTTGAGCCGGGGTTATATCGAAAATAACTTTTCTGCTTCTCCTGAAGTAGTGATATGGACTGCGTACATCTTACCCCCCTCAGACCCCACTATGTGGGAATACACTGGGTTTGTTGTTGTTGTATCCTTATGATGAAAGTGTTAGACATGAATCCTATCTGAATATATCTACTAAAATTATAATTAAATGGACTGTTGAAAATTCTACAATAATTAAGACAACTAAGAAAAAAATTTATAAACATAACACATTTAACATAATAAAGAGAGTTACAAGAGTGACTTTTGACTATTTTTTACACAAAATATAAATTATGGCTAGCTTTTCTTAGCCGAAAAATGTGTCACATCACTTTTCATAAAAGCTAGCTTTGACATTTGATCTTAATGTACAATTTTTCGATAACCTAAACTACCACATGAAAAATAATAAGAAAGAAAAATTAGTGTT
Source organism: Capsicum annuum (assembly GCF_002878395.1). Taxonomy (NCBI): domain Eukaryota; kingdom Viridiplantae; phylum Streptophyta; class Magnoliopsida; order Solanales; family Solanaceae; genus Capsicum; species Capsicum annuum. Next base: position 46,357,724 of record NC_061116.1, read on the forward strand.
AGTCTAAAAGCTATGACTGAAGTAACACTAAGATGGAGTAGTATTTGAGTGGTTAACTTAGATAGAAAAAGTAAAATAAATTTCTTTTTATTTTTTCTAAAATCTCTCACCTTTTTGCTTCCATGGTGGATTTGAACCTGCAACCTTAAAATTGAAGGTGAAAAATATTCACTATCCGAGAAAGTGAAATTCTATAATTCTTTACACCAAATTGAGGTTCAATAATTAAATTAGTCTTTCCATGATTTTGTATATTGCTACTCATGATAAATTTCAATACAAATATAATGAAAAGCATAAAACAAAACACCTTCAGACCTCTCGATTTCTCATAACTCCTATGCTATTATCCAACAAATACTTAGAAAATCTATATAGAGCATAAAATATTCAAGGATAGAGAAAAGGGATGACAAATGTATATAGAGCATAAAATATTCAAGGATACGTGCTGCATTGAGGCATTTATGCTTGAATTTGGCAAAATGCTCATTGAACTCATTTAAATAATAAGCCTTTGTCGTGGCATAGAATAGATAAAAATGCTCTCCACAGTGTTGATTTACACGAAGATTTTCAATGAGGTAGCTCATGCAAAGTCCATGATATGCACGATTGTAAATACGGAAGGAGGCATTGATAATGCTAATGTGCCTATAGGAGTTGACACATAGATCTGGATTATCTTCTACGATAGACTTCAAATTCTCGAAGAAGAAGGTCCAAGAAACATCATTCTCTTTATCCACAACACAAAAGACAATTAGAATATAATTTTTGGTGTCATGTGCAACGACACTCAGCAACACACACCCCATACTTCCCATACAAATGTGTGTTATCAACGGTATACCTTTATTATATGGGCATATCCCCGTATGCAAATTTCAAAAGCTAAAAGTAGTACACGAACGATCTATTTATCTTGTTAACTATGATAGAATAAGAAAAACTGGGATTCAATAACTCGACCATGTGGGGAAAAGCCTGCAGCCAAGAATATTTGTGCTTCGGTGTCCCACGAACAATGTTCTTTGCAATTACACTTCCTCTCCAACATATCCAATAGCTTGTATTGCAATGCATCTCCCTAAGCACAATCCTCTGAATTTCTCTTATGCTTGAGCCTTTATCATTACGAAAATGATTTACACATAGTGAAACAATGATGTCAAATGAGATTTTCTTATACCTGCTCATGGCGTGTTCAACACCACACTGGTGGAACCGAACATACTTGTATATGCAAAATCTGTTTGAGCATTCATACTTTTTTTCCAGCAACAACCAACCGCAACCACGAGATACATATTTCACCTTCAATAATTTCATACAACTCTTCTCCGTATAATTAAAATAATGCCTCAGCGATGCTCCATCTAATATTATTTTTAGCTCTATCTTATTAGTAAATGTTTGATCACAATAGAAATTAGTTCAATCGGTGAATGAATAACTTGGTTGTGATCCTGTTCCACAACCGTCTTCAAAATCTTGCGAGTTCGATGAATTGTATTCCATATTCATAGAATCATCTTTCATATTCATTGGATAATCACCATCGTTCTCATAATCTTTCAAATTGTCATCGAATATCGGGAGCTGAGGTGGGGGTGGTGATGAATTCAATGGTTCTTCAAAGGGCCTCTCAACTACATTTATCCTTAAAATAGGCTTAAATCCATCAGCACCAACATCCATCATATAGAAATACACACATCCGTTATTATTTATGATCGTAGGATTTACCTTTTCCCTCGAATGCATTAGATAACTAATCACCACGTCGCTCAGCGCGCTATCTAAATCCCCACTCTCCATTATGCTTGCAACCAAGTCGTCGTATGAGCCATTACGACAAACCACAGTGGGCAATGTCACCTTAGTAAAAGATTTCCATTTTCAACATTTGGGAGTCTCATTCCATTCTCCCATGAAAATCACCAGAAACCAGAACATACTATGCAATAGATATCCTAGAATTAAGCTTTAGCCGATCGTTAATTATACTATTGGTATATGTCGGGTATATGAACGGTCGATACCTGCGCAGATATCCATACAAAATTATGAAATTGCAGATATTGCTTCTTATAAATGATTGTTGGGTTTATGGAATAGAGAAATGAAGTTGGAGTTGCCCAAGCTACTGTAATGTATTTTCTAAAGAGGTTTTGAGTAATGTAAGTGATTTGAGAGCTTTTTAAAAATGGTGAAAAGTGTGTTTCAGAAGATAACAAATAAATGGGGTAACAATGAATGTAATGGACAAGATTATGATGTTTGTGAACTGACTTTGAGTTGATTGCCGGAATCATGACTGAATCGGAGATTTTGGAGGGAAACATAAGCCTCTATTTTAAGATTTTGGAGTTTTTTTTAATTGGAAAGATATGAGGATATTGAAATTTTGGTAGTCCTCACAATGACTTTATTGGTATTTTAATTTTTTGTGAAATAAAGTTATTACACATGGTAATTAATAGTGTCCTTTTTATTACATATTTTCATTTTCACCCTTATTCTTTTTGTTAAGACTATTCCACTTGAATTTTTATGTTCTTTTTTTCTTGCCATTTGTTAGATGACTATTTAGTTAAACCTCTCTTCATTTTAAATCAACAATAACTTTAACTCAAAAAAAAAAAATTCAAGTTAATTTTAATACAAAATAAAAGTTTGCAATAATTTTCAACTACTACCTCATACATAGTTCTTTTTAATATTATTCAGTTCTCAAAATATATAATTAAAATGGGATGAATAGTGTACTTTTATAAGGGGCATGAAAAAAAAAATAAACATAATAAGTAAATGGACCGAATTGAGTAATCTATTAATGTAGTTTATTATCATTCAATGTCCTTATAGAACATTTTGTTAGTTAATATATATATATATATATATATATATATATATATATATA
>NC_061116.1:46363649-46434082 GCF_002878395.1 Capsicum annuum
TATTAATGTAGTTTATTATCATTCAATATCCTTATAGATCATTTTTTTAGTTAATTTATATAAAGGCTCTAAATTAGGGTTATAATTGTTATAGTATAAACTTGAAATCATTGATTTTATTTTAGATGATTCTATCAATGAAAAAATTATTTTGAATAAACTATTGTACACTAAAATTATGAGCGAAGTTAAAACTCAATAAATATCAAAATAAATTTATTTTTAGCTATAACTAAGAAATTACATACTACCAAATTTATAAAAGTATCAATATTTTTTCTATTTATGATCTTCATCGAAGTATAATAATTAAATATTTTAAATCGTGTCATTATATAAAATATCAAGTTACTTGTAGCCTTTTGATATATTCTAATTCTCTGGTAATACTTTTTTCATCACAAATAATATTTCATTTAAAATTATTTAATTACATGATTAACAAATTTAATAATTATGAAAACTTATTAACAAGACTTGTTTAACATACCATTAGATTACACTAATTATAAAGTAAAAAATAAATATAATATAAGTTATAGTTTTAAATTAAAATTACTATTTTTATACTTTGAATTTGGGTCCGGGCTTAGCACAACCTCGTGAAACTAGTTTTATATATAATTGTGGATGAAGGAGTGAGGGGGCTAAAGTGTATTATTAGAAACTTATGTGTTGGATTTATTAACTTGGAAAGAAGAGATGATGATGTCATAAAAAGTGGGTATTTGACAAATTTTTCAATACTTGTGTCTAAATTGCAAAGAAAATTTTAAAAGTGAGTATTTAGCAAACTTGCCCGTGTATCATTGTCATTTTTAATGGTACATTATGTAATAGTTATGTGTCTACGATGTATCCCTATAGTTTTTTTAATGGTATATGTAATAATGAAAATTTAAGAGAGGAGGAGTAATTAGCTTTTGTAGTAGTGAGATATATGTTGTTTTTATCAGAGTTATTTATTGTCAAATTATTTGGATTGTAGGTGCCAATACTAAGTGTTGGCTAGTAGACTATCGATTATTCTATAGGATGGGGCGGCTCAAGTATATTTGTGGTCTAAGGCGGAAATCAAATGGAGGTCTTAAAATTTTATAAAAAAATAACTTTCTTTTAATGAACTCTACTTTTAAAATTAGAATCGATTTTTTCTAATTACTTTTTTTAAGTAATAATATAATCAATGTATTTAATCTTTCCTAAAACATAGTACATTAGATATATGAACTTCTTCTAATAATTTTTTTTATATAAAAAAATTATCTTTTTTATGAATAATATTTATTTATTTTTTAAAAATTTATTTATATTATTATAAAGGATGAGACCCCTCAAATTTGGGGGCCTAAGACCGCCTATTTTCTTACAAGGTGGAGCCGCCCCTGCTATAGAATTATATGGAGGTGTTAAATTCTAAACACTAATGCTAATTCACTCCTTACTATTGGACCATTCCGTGAGATCTCACGTCATTTAGGTGTCATTTATCGGAAGAAATTGGGCAACCCATAGTTTTTACGGCTGATACTTGCATTCACTAAGTGAAATCCCACAAGGCCTATCCAATATATAACTCCATGAAAAATTTCGAATAGCATTTAGCTTTAGAATGAAATTTGTTGAACAAATTCTTCTAATTATCAGTTTACATAAATTTAGAAAAAATAACCGAAATAATTGCTCATCCGATCACTTAACCTATATATATATATATATATATATATATATATATATATGTCTGTAAGAGTTTTGAGCTACAGGTGACAAAAGAGTTTTAAAATGAGGTGTAAGTGACACAAGTCTTAATAATTGAGTGGATGTGACAATTACTTAATTATGGATTAAGAAAGTTTGAGAAATTTTAAAATAACCCACAAGTTTTTAAATTTACACTTTGATCTAAATGTTAGTTAATATAACAGAAAATGAAGGGAAAAAAGGCGTGTTTTTCTCTCTCTTCATCCATTACTATTTTTTGTCTCTTCGCGATATTTGTTGCTCATTGTTGCTGCTGTTTTATTCATCATCTTCTGATTCATTATCAACATCTTATACTTCATTATCATCTTCATATTCTTCTTGTTGACCATTGTTGTTGTTGTTGTTACCGCAACTGCTGCTCTTTGACCAATTTCTTAGGTCAAATTTTTTTTCGTACATCACTTTCAGCTTTGGCATTTACTTTGAGAGGAGACTTTGGTAAGTCAAATTATGCTTTAGTTGAATTTGTCATCTGGGTAATTGCTAGTGTGCTGTTTTTGCAACAATAGCTAGCACACGAACATGAATGCAACATAAGAGAAATCTGTTTAAACAGATCCATCATCTGTGGCACCAGATAAATGTTTTGTTGCAACAGCTGACTCATGTTGGATTCATAATTATGGTTCTAGGTGCCCGTAATATGAATCGTATAGATGAGTATTTTGTTGCGCCAGATTAGTTGTCTGTTTTAACAGATTAATAATCTGTTGTACCAAATTACTAATCTGTTACAACAGATAAATAATCTGTTGCACCAGATTAGTTGTCTGTTGCAACATACAAGTAATCTGTTGCACCAGACAAGTAATCTGTTGTAACAGATAATTATTCTGTTGCAACATATGAATAATCTATTTCGAATAACAAAATACAGCTCCTGTCACAAACCCACAGATAACTCATATGTTGATCTCTTGCTGTTGATACTTGATTCAAATTATTCCTTAATTGTAGACATGTCATTTGTTGAGAAAAAGAAATAGACAACATGAAAATTAAATAAGAATTAAAACGTCAAATGCATCGAACATAAATTTTTTATTAAACAAAAAAAATATATAGGTAAAAGAAAAGAAAATGCTTGATTATTATTATCATCATTATCATCATTATTATTTGTATGGCCAGCCGGCCAATCTTCAACCGGCAGTAGCAGCGCCCTCCTCATCTGCGGATCTCCCGCAGCTTTCTTACCCTGATGGCGGTCAACTCCCACTGCAAGTCGTGAACCTCCTTCTACAGTTTTCGCATAGCGTCTCGTAAAATAGCGACATCCCATACTGGATCAGCCATATCTAGAAAAAATGCATAAGTTGACAAAACACACACATAAAAACAAAAGTAAAGAAAAAAGAATCCGAACGTAATACAACGTATATTTACACAAAATTGAAATCTTTTTTATTATAGTTCTATATTTGATTCTATATCATATATATTTCTCATTCTATATTTATTTCAAAATTGTTTAATGGAATGGTTAGTTATAATTAATGAGATATTCCTCCGCTTTCAGGCAAAAGTGAAGATAAAAAATAAGAATCGATCGTTCAAGTACTTCAAATGCAATGTATTTTGTGTTTTTCTATTAGTTGTAGTTAAAAGATGTCTCTCAAAAGAAAAGAAACTAAAAGTGGATCAACTTTTGATCACCCAACAAAAATGGCTAGAGTACAGATAGATTCGGAGGGACTTCCTGAACAATCTCAATTGGGGAAAAATGAAGCCGAGGAAAGTGATAACTCCTCCTCACCAATGAGGCGTGAAATAATATCGAAATCCCAACATGATTTTGTCAAAACTATTAGTATCGACAGGTTTTGAGTTGCGATGCCGATGGATAGCCCTGACAAAGTAACTGGTGATCTTGTACTTAAATTTCAGTTGGAGAAACGTTTTAATGATAAGGAGAATTATGAAGAATAAAAACATAGACAAACTTTTTAACAAGAGCTGTTTGCATACTTTCTCGAGCTGCCTAAGGACCGCACTCTCTATTTCCTAATGAGCATAATATATGTCCTTCTCAAGCACAGGATCAAGTACGCGGGGGAAGATAAAGATTCAAAGGAGGGCAAAAAAAGATGGATGAAATCTGAATCAACTACTGTGGCATGCCGGTTTGTTTTGGGATGAAAGAGTTTGCCATAGTGACGGGATTGAGACGCGATCATCCAGAAGAACCTCTCATCAAGGAAACACCCCATAAAGGGTCCAACAAACACAAGGGAAAAAATATGGGCTGTTGGGCATTGTTGGACGTAGTAGCTACAAAGCGGCAGATTTGATGGTAGATCTCGAGGATAAAGACATATCAAAGCACTGCAGGGAGAAATTATATTTAGTTTGGTTTGTCCATTCCATTTTATTGGCAAAAGATGTCAGGAAAGTCATAGAAGATGATTTATTGGCGCTTGCTGATGATTTTGACAAATTCAACGAGGAGGATATGACAACTACTACTTAAATGTCGAATATTTACTGACAAACCTATCCACAGGGAAGATCACATTATACAGCTTTCCCTGGGCTTTTATGGTAAAATTGATCACTATTTTTACTCACCCATTAATTTATAATGACTATATACTTATTATGACTTTTTTTTTGCTTGCTTCATGTTTACATTTTTTAGGCTTAGGCATGTGAAGCCATTCCTCCCCTCCGAAAGTAGTTCAGGGATTACTTGGATGAGGTTACTCATCCAAGGATCCTTAGGTGGTTGGCAGCTGCAAAAGGAGGAAAAAAAATACTAAGGAGCAGGATGGTGATATATTTAACCCTCTGGATGATGTAGTATGTCTACTTTCAACTAAAATAATTTGCCTTAAATAAAGATATTGAAACAAATATTTCATCTGTTGAGATAATGGTTTGTCAATTGTAACAAATTATCTGTCAACTGCATCTGGTGCAACAGATAGGCAATCTATTGCTATAGATGATCAATATTTCACAATAGATTAACCATCTATTGCTCTGGTTCTCTGAACCAGACTCAATGAATTACCCATCTGATACAAATTATGCAATAAATCTATAATTTGATGCAACATATTGTCAATCTGTTGTGACATACAGATCAGCTGTTGCGGCAGCCAAATCATCTATTGCATAAGATGGCTGCATTAACATTCATGTAACCTAACTGACTGCAAATTATTGTTATATGATTTAAATGCCTCCTGTATTTTTTTATAGGTTGTGCATCCTTGGATCGTGCCTATCGATGATGAGATGGGGATGACTTCTTTTCTTACTTTAGGTCTTGTTGATACAAAAGAAGAACCAACTGTGGAGTTAATTAAGAAGGAATTAGCTAGAGTAATATCCATAAGAAGAGCAGTTAGGCAAGGTCTGCCTAATGTTGAAGCTCTTCATGACCAACCTCAAACTGCAACAGATTCGGGTGCTTCTTCTGGGGGTGTTGTTGGTGGAGTTATTTGTGATGGTGGTAGCCATCCTACTGCTGCTGCTAGTCATGATTATGAGCATACTCAGCAAAAAATAAATACTTTTGAAAACACCCCTTACACAGGTCTCTCTCACCCATACACTAGTCCCTCCCACCTTTACAGTGGTCCCTCTCACCCCTCCTCACCCTCATGTTCTTATTGAAAATGCAAAGTATGCAAGGATAGAGAGGATAAACTCTTTAAAAAGCTAGAGGCTATTGCTGAAGCTACCGAGGAGTTAAAATCCAGGAGGGGTATTATACCATCCAACGAGGTGAGGAAGCCATGTGCTCCTATAGTAGTGGTTAGGAGAAAGAGAAGAAAAATTAGATAAATTCTCTTCGTTATGAAAACAACAAAAATTGTAACTTCTCCTACTTCAAGAGTTATTGAAGTTCAGGGGCTGCTAAAGAAGGTGGACATATTCACGGCGCTTGGTAAGGAGAAGGAGGAGGAACTGCAACAAATCATGAATGGTAGAAGGAAGGTTTAATAAAGCAACACCATGGATTAATTTACTGCCAAAGACTTCAAGAATATGACAAATATGTGTGTGTGGTACGAGGACAATGTAAGTTTACTTTTGCTAACCTAGCCTTCCAATCTACTCCATGAAGAAGAATCTACATAGCAGATGTGTAATCTATTGCAACAACTTGGTATTCTGTTGCAATATAATACACATCTGTTGCATGAGTTGATTGAGCTAATTGTGGACTTGATTAATATTTTCAAAACTTTTTAATCTTTACAAAAATATAAATCAACCCAACCCACACCCCTCTTCAATCCAAATCATTGATCGTCTATCAACAACTTCTCTCAACCAATAGTTCTACAAATTTCTCCTTTCAATCCCTGGCAATTTCAACCTCCGACGATAAATAGTTGAGCGTTGAGTTCCTTTTTGACTTCAACCTTCAATCGACGTGACGACCTTGCTCTCCAGCCATAACATCTTTGAATTCTTCATCATTCATTTTCTTCTTTCACAGTTAAAAAATTATGGCCTTTTTAATTTTAAAGAAAACGAGGAACTTGAGCCAACTTCTCTTATAGGTTAACAATTTCAATATTTGTTGCATTAATTTGAAATATTGTCTGAATAAAATCCTAATTTCTCTTTGTTGTTTTTTTTTTAAGTTTGATTTTTGTTGTTTGTGTTTATATAAACAAAACAACAATTTTGGTATTTTTCGTGTTGCGCCCGTTGCTGGGTTGATTTGTTCTGTTCTTGTTCTTTGTAAAAATGGTGATATTGCTGTTTTCTGTTGAACAAAATTGTGCTACTATTTTTTTCTCCAATAGATTATCCATCTGGTGCAGTATATTAACCATCTGATGCAACAAATTTATCATCTGAAGTAACAGATCAACCATCTGATGCAACATAAGAACCATCAGATTAAAATTCTGATGCAACAAATTAAATATTTGATGCAACTGATTCACCATCTAATGCAACAGATTAATCTTCTAATGCAACAGAGGAACCATCGAATAAAAAAGCTGATGCAACAGATTTAGCATATGATGCAATAGTTTAACAATATGATATAATAGATTAACCATATATTGTAATAGATTAACCATATATTGCAATAGATTAACCTTCTAATGCAACAAATTTACTATCGGATATAATAGAGGAACCATCAGATTAAAAATCTGATACGACAGATTAACCATCTGATACAATAGAGAAATAATTGAATCAAAAATCTGATGCAATAGATGAACCCCCAGTTGGATAAAATCCTATCAACTCTTCCAACAGGACATGTCCAAGACTTGATTTTTCCAACTGATCATACATCTGCCGCGATATATAACCCTTCTATTGGAAGAAATCTAAAAAATATTGACCGTTGATAACTGTTTCAACAGATCACTCATATGTTGCAATAGATATGTGACCTATTGCATAGACTATTCATCTTTCTCAACAGATAAGTTATATGTTTTCTATTATCATAATAGATTAGTCAGCACCATTGCTACAGGTTAGTTAACTATTCTGATAGTTCACTCATATGTTACAACAAATATGTGATCTGTTGCATATAACATTTATCTTTATTAACAGATGAGTGATATATTTTGTACTATCGCAACAGATTACTCAGTCATTGCTAAAGGTTATTTAACAGTTCCAACAAATTACTCATATGTTGCAATAGATGATTTTGCAATAGATGTGTGATCTGCTGCACATACCATTCATTTTTCTTAATAAATGAGTGATATGTTTTGTATTATTGCAATAGATTACTTATCCGTTGCAATAATTTTTTTATCTGTTCCAACAGATCACTCATATATTGCAACAGATGATTTTACAATAGATGTATAGTCTGCTGCATAGACCATTTATTTTTCTTAATAGATGAGTGATATGTTTTATATTATTGCAATATATTACTCATTCATTACAATAAGTTATTTAACTATTCCAACAGATCACTCATATGTTTTGACAGATATGTAATCCGTTGCATAGACCATCCATCTGTCTTAAAAGATAAGTGATACATTTTGTATTATTACAATAGATTACTCATCTACTGCAACAGGTTAGTTATATGCTGCAATAGATTGGTTATATACTACAACAAATATACTACCTAGTGCAACAGATCAGTGATCTGTTTGAACAGTTATTTTACTGTTTTGCTTGTTAGATTTATTGTTATCCTTTTTTAACGATGCATTAATCCACTATAATATATTTTTTTATGTTCTCATTAATTTTAGATAATATGTCTCCTAAAAGAATAGAAATCAAATTAAGTTCAAGTAAAGGAACAAGTGAAGCCGCTAGGCTACATCCACCATTCTATGATCTTGCTTTACAAGCGTTATCTCAATCAGGAGCAGAATATAATGAACATTAGGAGGAGAAATATTTCAAAAGAGATGATCCAAATTCCAATAGCCCTTCCACCGAAGAGTTGGTCAAAACCTTCAGCATCGATCGTTATCCTATGAGAATGCACTGCGATTGTACCACAGATTTAATGGGTGATTTTATGGTTAAGTCAGCCTTGGGAAAATCTTTCGATGCCTTCAGAAAAATACTTCAAGAACAAAAATTGAATGATTATTTTAGGGACAACTACTTTAGGAAATATCTTGATTTCCCAGAGGACAACAATGCCCGTTTCCAAATGAAAATGATATATGAACTTCTCATGTGTAGGGTTATGTATGAAAACAAAGATAAGATGGATGAGGTGTGGATAAATTATTGTGGCATGCCTGTTTGTTTTGGTTGGAAGGAGTTTGCCATAGTTACTAGACTAAAATGTTATCCTCCCCCTCCTTCAAAAGTTATATCTATTCTAACCCAAAAAATCACCCTACACACCCAAAAAGATAAAGGCAAGTCGTGTGATTGTGATGAACTGGTGTCCATTATTGGTACAAGCTTCAAAAATAAAAATTTGATAGAAGCGTTGAAAGGTAAAGGACTTTCAAAGAATCACAAGCAGTCATTGTGCTTCGTTTGATTTGTACATAATATTCTATGGGGGAGAGACATTAATAACAACATAAGTGTTGATTTAATAAAGCTCTCTAAGGATCTTGAGGCGTTTAACAGCTATCCTCGGGGTTATGAAAGCTTTAAATGACTGTAAAATATTTGTTGATTCTGTTAGCGCCAAAGACAGTCAACTTATATTGCTTTCCATGGGCTTTCATGGTAAATATTTTTTTCTTTTATTATGATATCATTCATATTTTTACACAATAATGGTTTTGATTTATTGGTGTTATTTTATAGGCTTGGGAGCTTGAAATCATTCCTTATTTAAGACAACATGTGAACTACCAGAAAAAAGTTTTCTGTCCAAGAATCTTGAGATGGTTGTAGGTCAAAATTGATAAAAATGTAAAATTTCTTGATCTCTTCACCTCTCGAAGGATGCAGTAAGTATAATTATAATTAAATTTTTGTTTTAATTAATGTTTTTTGAATGATCTAATCATCATTCTAATATATGTAATGATTTATGTTAGATTGTGCATCCGTCACTAGTGCCGACTAATTGAGAGTTGAAGATGCCATTTTTCTTACTTTACGGTCTGTGCAAACTTTATTGGACCCTTAGGTCATTGACAGAATAAAAATAGAATTGTTTGGAGCAACAACCATTACAAGACAAATAATTTTGGAGGGTAGGCTTGTTGTTGTTGATGGGATTAGTGGTGATGGAGCTTTTGGTGGTGGTAGTGGTGCTGCTATTGGTTCTAATGATGCTCCTCTTATAGTATTTAAAATAAACCATTATAAGTATGATCATTAGTTATACAGATTTTACCTCTCCCAGTGAATTTTCTGTATGCAAATGTCAAGACTGCAAGGCAAAATATGATGTAGTGATCAATGCTATTAATACATTAGCTGCTTCTGTAAAGGAATTGATATCTAAGAGGGGTATCATTCCATCAAAGAGGATTTTATATTTATCCACTCCATTAGAGTTTAAGGCTAAGAGAAGAAGAAAAATGATTTCCAAGGCATTATCAAGCATCCAAAAAAGCAAAATTGCAACTCCTCTGTCCGTGTGTTGTACTGAGAAATTTACAATGTCCAAAGAAGAGCAGCACGAGCTGAACAAGGTGAATATATATATCTGTTCCAACTAAGAAACAAATACATATCTGTTTCAACAGATGACATACCTGCTCAAAATTATCAAACAGATATATACCTCTATTGCAACAGTTGACTAACTTATTGCACCAAATAAAGTATATGTTGAGACATATGTCGTCTATTTTAGTAAATCAAACTGCTCTTCGTACCGCTTTTATTTGTACCAACAGATAACCTTTTTGCTGCAACAGATGAGTCATATGTTGCAACAGATGGTTCATCCTTTGGAAATTATCATACAGGTATTCCTCATGTAGAAATTTGTCCCAATAGTTAATTCATTATTGTAGCAGAAATATAATCTGTTTGGGATAATTTAAAACAAGAGGAAGACTTGTTTGATTTGCTAGAACAGATGAGTTATCCTTTTCCGTTTTGTTGTATCTCCGTGATTAGCATTGACTAATTCTGGATTTCCAGGTGGATGTAGAAGCTACTGCCGAACAACATTAATAATATGCTACTCTTTTTATGGAAATATAGAGAACAGAAAGTGCAGAAAAAGTATTTAGTGGATCTTTATAGCTTGAGTTTGTCAAAGTAATAACCTCACCCCTCCTTATGAATCCTTGGCAAAAATACTTATATGTTGATGTATTTTTTGAGATCTGCACCCATAATAATTTTTTTACATTTTATTTATTCGTTGATTTATTTCATTTAATTTCTGAAGGCTTCAATTTATTTTATTTTGTCTATGAGTGTTTTTTCTATAGATTTGAACTTATTAATTGAAATGGAATACTAGATTCAAATATTGCAACAAATAATGTATCTGTTGCTACAAACGACACATCTCTTGGAAAAATATTAAATAGATTTAGACATATGTTGTAATAGGTAGGTAATATATTGGAATTTATCAAACAGTTCTTCCCACTATTTCAACAGATAGACTTAGATAGAAACATCGACATAATGCAACAGATAAACTATATGTCAGAACAGGTAGAATATCTATTACAACTGATGGAGAATCTGTTGCATTATAAAAATTTAAATTTCATTGGACATAAAAAATTGCCACTACATGTAAAAAAGTGAAAGTGAATTAAAATAAAAAAGGCGAAACCCATTGACAGTGTTCAGTTCAAACACCTAAAATAAAATAGGCATCAAGTAGACAGTGTTCATTTTAAACACGTAAAATAAAATAGGCATCAAATGTGTCAGTTTGCCACTTTTGGCCCTGTTGGCTACTTACATGTAATTCACGTAGCCAAGGCTTGTTGAACCCACCCCTATTTTTCCTCTCTTGGCGTCTAATTTGGCCCCCAACGGTCATTTCCCCTCATTGTCTTATATATTCATGTTCCTAAAATTTAACCCTAAATTCTCAAATCTTGTTTTTCTTCATCATCATGTATCCAAATTCTTCAAATTATTTCCATTTGGTCTTTCTTTTCTTTCTTCATTTTTTTTTTCATTTTTTCTAACTGAGCTTGACAATGTCGAACGCATCTTCCACTATTTTTTGTGATAAAGATTTTTGATATTGTAAGTGCGGTCATGAAGCTCTGTTGAAGATTTCTTAGACTCAACAAAATCCAGGTCGTACGATTTTTATTTATAAGATTTCAAAGGTAATATTTTTTTAATTTAATTAGTTGATTAATTATTGACTTGTAATTATTTTGTAATTTGTGTTCTTATTTTTATAGAAATTGGGTGGATGCAATTACTTTGACTGGTATAAAGAACGACACCCTTCACAAGTAAATCGTATAATCTGGGGTTTGTTGAAGAAAGTCAAGGCTTCTGAAGAGAAAGAAAATCGAGCTAGAAGATACTAAATTGTTGCCGTTATTGCTATTGGTTTGGTGTTGTTGTACACATGGATATTCAAGCCTATTTGCTGAAATTTTCATGGTCTATTTGCTACTGGTTTGGTATTGTCGAGCACATGGGTATTCAAGCATAATTATTGAAAAATATCAAATAGATTTAGGCATATGTTGTAAAATTTATGTCATCTGTTGGAAATTATTAAACAGGTCTTCCAACGGTTGCAATAAACTAGACTTAGATTAGATTAGATAGAAATAACATTAGCATAATACAACATATGATCAACCTATTGCAACAGATAAACTATCTGCCAGAACAGATAAAATATATTTTACAATAGATTGACAATTTGTTGCATTATAAAAACTCAACTTTCACCTAAAATAAATTATTGCCACTATATGTACATGTAATTTAATGTAAAGTGAAGTGTGACTTGAAATAAAAAATTATTATTTCACTGGCTCTTTTATATACACAGGCTCCAAGCGTCCAGTTAGTACCCCATAATCCCAGACCTCTTGCAGGTTTGCTACATCATTGTCGCACAAAATGGTCATTGGCTCAGACATTTCTGTGCCAGTCAGCAAACATTCGATGTGTACAAGAGCGTGCGAGCCACACACGGAATCGATATCATTTTTTGGAAGGTTCATGTCCTTATTTCGACCTTCAAAATCCCATGATTTCTTTATCAAAACTTTCTATGGAAAATGATTCACTAGTTTACTGTCCCTCAATAAGATGGGGAACAGCTCTATCAGTGGCTGCACGTTGAAAAAAAGAATGACCTCATCGATAGCAGGTTTGTTGTAGTCATAAACTTTGATATTTTCCTCCTTGAGTAGTATCTCAACAGCCCAATAATGTATTCCGTCCATACTCATGACTGTAAGAATCCTCTTTGCCTCAGTCCAGCTCTTGCCGTGTGGATTTGGCCTCTCCCCTCTAACATATTTTATCATTTTTTCATCCCAGTCCAACATAGAAACTAAAAAATCAAATCCCACTCCATAGGTTGACGCTTGATTATTAAGTTGATCGTACTTATCCTTAAGATTTTTGCAGAAGTCGAGGTCCATTATCCTATTGGCAATGTCATAAGCTTCCAAGTACGCTAATTTTCTTTTCCTCATGAAACAGAGAATTTCGTCAACATATTGTGATATAAGAAGTCAATTTTTAAATAGGTTAGTAATTGTAAAGATGGAACAGATGGTCCATCTGTTGCATAGGTTTCTCTGAATCAATAATCCAACGCAACTTATGTAGCAGATGGATATTAAGTTGCAACAGAACCACTACCAATTGCACCAGAATACCTAGCTGTTGCAACAGATTTTACATCTGTTGCATAGCTTCTTCTTCATGGAGTAGATTATAAGGCTAGTTTAGGAAAAGTAAACTTACCTTATCTTCGTACCGTATACTCATATCTGTCATAGTCTAGAAATCTTGGGGGGGAAGGGAGGCATGGGGTAATCTAGTGTGCCTCGCTTGGAATTCTTGGCCCATAGCAGATCCCTCTTCTCTTTGGTGCCAAGTTTCGTGTATATGTCCACCTTCTTGAATGACCCTTGAACTTTAATAGCTTTTGGAGAGGGAAGAGGTTTAATTTTTTTTATTTCTGAATGAAGAGTACATCACTAATTGCTCTTTTTTCCCTCCTAACCGCTGCTGTAGGAGTGTATGACTCCCTCACCTTCTTGGATGGTATGACACCCCTTTTTGATTTAAATTCCCTGATAGCTTTAGAGATAGCCTCTACTTTTTCAAAAAGTTTATCCTGGCTATCCATGCACTCTTCACATTTTTAACTTCACATTTTCAACGAGAACACGAGGGTGAAGAGGGGTGAGAGGGACCTGTGTAAGGGTAAGAGGGAATTGTTAAAGGGGTGTTTTCAAATATTTTTTTTATCATCAACATGATCATCATCATGTGTGGTAGTAGTATCAGCATGCCTGCCACCAACACTAACAACTCCACCACAAGAAATACCCGAATCTGCCTTATTTGGTTGGTCATGAAGAGTCTCAACATTAGGTTGACCTTAACTAACTGGTCTTCTTATGGTTGTTGCTCCAGCCTATTCCTTTTTTACTAACTCCACTGTTGGGTCTACTATAGTATCAACATAACCTAGAGTAATAAAAGAAGTCATCACCATCTCCTGCTCAGTAGGCACGATCCATGGATGTACAACCTATAAAAAAGATAGATACATTTAAATTATATAATATAGCAATTTTCACAGCTGGGTTACATGTTAACACATTCAACTTCTGGAACAGATTAAAAATATGTTGCATTAGATTACCTATCTATTGCATAGTTTGTAGTAGATATTTAAAATTTATTTGAGTCAGGTCTAGAGAACCAAAACAACACATGGATAATCTGATGATAAATATCAATCATCTGTCACAACATATTACCAATATACTGCACCAGTTACACAAGATGGGCAATCTGTTGGGTTATATATTATGCAACAGATGATCTATATGTCGCAACAGATTAATAATATGTTACATCAGATTACCTATTTGTTGCATAATTTGCAGTAGATGGTTAATCGGTTAGCAGTCGGGTTCAGAGAATTAAAGCAAAAGATAGGTAATCTGATGCAAGATATCAATCATCAGTCCCAATAGATTATCCATCCGTTGCTCCAGTTAGCATAGGACGGGTAATCTGTCGCAACAGATGTACCATTTGGTGCATCAGATATAACATTTGTTGCACCAAATATAACATCTGTTCAATATCTTTCATGGAGTAAAATTATTTTACTTGAAGAAGACATACTGCATTATCCGAGGGTTAAAGACATCAGCCTCCTTAATTTTTGGATTGATCTTTGCAGCCAACCACCTAAACATCCTTGGATGAGAAACCTCATCTGGGTAATCCATTACCTGCTTTTGGAGAGGAGGTGGTTTCAAATGCCCAAACCTAAAAAATGTAAATAGGAAGCAAGAAAAAAAAGTCATACTCTAATAACTATATTCAATATAAATTAATGGATGAGTAAAAATAGTGATTAATTTTACCATGAAAGCCAAAGGAAAGCGGTATAATGTGGTTATTCCTGAGGATCGCTTTGTCAGTAAATATTGGACAGTCACATAGAAGCTGTCATATCCCCAGGGATAATTTTTGAATTTATCAAAATCCTCTACACGCGCTAACAAATCATCTTCTATGACCTTGTTGACGTCTCTTGCCATTATAACCAAATGGGCAAACTAAACTAAGCATAATTACTCCCTGTACTACTTTGGTATGGTTTTATCCCAGAGATCTGTCAACAAAATCCGATGCTTTGTAGCCACATTGAGAAATGTCCAACAACCCATCAATTTTTTCCTTGTGTTTGTTGGTTTTGCTACTTGCCTTGGATCTTTTGTGGGGTGTTCCCTGGCGATAGGTGGTTCTTCTAGACCATTGCATCATAAGCTCGTCACTATGGCAAACTCTTGCAAGCCAAAACAAACCGGCATGCCACAGTAGTTGATCCAGATTTCATCCATCTTTTTGCCCCCTCTTCCAAATCTTTATCATCCCCCACATACTTGATCCTGCGCTTGAGAAAACCATATACCATCCTTATTTGGAAATGGGCGGGGGGTTCTCAGGCAGTACAAGAAAGTGTCCAAAGCAGCTCCTCTTAAAAAGTCCTTCTATGTATTTATCTTCATAATTTTACTACAATAATTAAAAGGTTTCCCCAACTGACATTTAAGTATATGTTCACCAGTTAGTTTTAGTTTATTTGTAGGGCAATCTATCGGCATCACAACTTGAAATCTGTCAATACTAAAAGTTTTGACAGGATAATGCTGGGATGTTGATATGAATTCACGCCCCATTGGTGATTCATTATCATCATGTTGATGATCATCCTCTTTCTCACTCTCTAATTCCTCCCCTTTCTCACTTTAATTTTCTTCATCTCCATCTACAGACCGTTATTCACCTCTCTTAATGTTGTTTTCATATCTCTCCTCAGTTTTAATTTTCCCTGACTAAGATTGTTCAGGAAGCTCCTCTGAATCTCTCTGTACTGTAGCCTTTTTTGATGGATAGTCAAATATTGATCCATTTTTACTTTATTTTCTTTTGGGAGACATATTTTACCTACAAATAAAAGAAAAATAAAAGTTATGTTACAATTGATGTATGCATAAATTTTAAAAAATACATTACAAACACTACCAAAATCGACATACCAACAGCCACCACCACAAACACCATCAACCAATGCCATAAACACCATGAATACCGACACCATCGATAGCCACCGCAAATACCACCAACCAATGCCACCACAAACACCACCAACTAATGCCACCAACAGCCACCATTAGTTCCACCACGATGACGATGACCAACACCACCACCACGACCACCAACACCACAAACACCATCCAACAATACCACTATAGTCAACGGAACACTGCAATAAAAACTAGGGTTTTCTCAAGTTCTTCCTATGATTTTACCATCAAAACTCAAAATTGTAAACCCATTCTCGAAGATAATACAACTAAAAGTTTTCTTTTTCATCATTAACTAAAAAGCCCTTATTTTTTAGAAAAAATAAAAAATATAGAACTCTTCTCAAACTCTGTTACCTATGAAGATAGAGAAAATAACTGATACAAGCAAGAAAGAAGTAAAAAATAACACCTATATGGTCAGAAATAAGAACAAAATCTATCTGTTATGAAGGGTTGAGCAATTTATAGAGTAGTTGTTGTCTGTACTGTATTGTTTAGAGAGAGAAAAGAGCAAGAACTTAAGATTTGAAATGAAAAAATATTTTTCTCGTAAATGGATGATTTATATAGGTTGATTTGTATTTTGGAAAAGAATGACAAGTTTTGAAAATTTTAATTTGGTCCGAATTGATCTTAATTATTTTTTAAATTATAAAAAATATGTATAAGTTTTAACCCTCTCATCAAGCAATTACCAAAAGACTCAATTAAATTTGTAGTTGACCCTATGAGAACTTTGTCTAACATATGAACTCCATTGAAATTGTATAAAAACAAATGTTCAACCTGTTGCAACAGATTAACCATCTGTTTTAAATTAACAATCAGATTAAGTCATTTGTTGCAACAGATTACCCATCTGTTGTAACTTATCAAATTGATTAAGTCATCTGTTGCGATATATTACCAATCTATTGTAAATTATCAAATTGATTAAGTCATCTGTTGTAACAGATTACCCATCTATTGTAAATTATCAAATAGGCGCGGCCATCTATTGTAGTTGACCCTATGAGAGCTCACCCCTAGTCCTAGATTAATCAATCATGGTATTAGTTGGACATATAAGGTAATAAGAAATGGTTCAGCTCAGAGTGATCGACGATGCTCTGGTCGAGTGGAACGTAATACCATCTCACCATGCAATTGCCAAAAAACTTAATTGAAGTTATAGTTGATCCTATGAGAACTCACCACTGGTCCTAGATTAATCTATTAAGGTATTAGTCTAACATATGAACTCAATTAAAATGGTATAAAAATAAATGTTCAACCTATTGCAAAAGATTAACCATCTGTTGTTAATTATCAATCAAATTAAGTTATTTGTTGCAATAAATTACCAATTTATTGTAAATTATCAAACATATTAATTCATCCATTGCAACAAATTACCAATCTATTATAAATTATCAAATCAATTAAATGATCTACTGCAATAGATTACCCATCTGCTGTAAATTATCAAATAGGAGCTGCCATTTGTTGTAGTTGACCCTATGAGAACTCACTCCTAGTCGTAGATTAATAAATTAAGGTATTAGTTAAACACATAAGGTAATAAGAATCAGTTCATCTTAGAGTTATCGATCAACGACTCTGGTCGGGAGGAATGCAATACCGTCTCATCATGCAATTGTCAAAAAACTCACTTGAAGTTATAGTTGACCTTATGAGAACTTACCCCTAGTCCTAGATTAATCAATTAAGGTATTATTTGAACACATGAGGTAATAAAAATTGGTTCAGCTCAGAGTGATCGATCAACGACTCTGGTCGGGAGGAACATAATACCATTTCATCATGTAATTGCCAAAAAACTCAATTGAAGTTGTAGTTGACCCTGCGAGAACTCACCCCTGGTCCTAGATTAATCAATTAAGGTATTAGTTGAAAAAAGTAGGTAATAAGAACCATTTCAGCTTAAAGTGATCGATCGACGACTCTGGTAAGGAGGAGTGTAATACCGTCTCATCATGAAATTGTCAAAAGAATCAATTGAAGTTGTAGTTGACCCTATGAGAACTCACCCTTGGTCCTAGATAAATCAATTAAGGTATTAGTTGAACATATAGGGTAATACGAATCGTTCAACTCAGAGTGATCGATCGACAACTCTGGTCGGAAGAAACGTAATACGGTCTAATCATGCAATTGCCAAAAGAATCAATTAAAGTTTTAGTTTACCCTATGAGAACTCCTCCCTGGTCCTAGATTAATCAATTAAGGTATTAGTTGAACACATGAGGTAATAAGAATCGTTCCATCTCAGAGTGATCGATCGACAACTCTGGTCGGGAGGAATGCAATACTGTCTCACCATGCAATTGCCGAAAAACTCAATTGAAGTTGTAGTTGACCCTATGAGAACTCACCCCTAGTCCAAGATTAATCAATTAAGGTATTAGTCTGACATATGAACTCAATTGAAATTGTATAAAAACAAATATTCAACCTGTTGCAACAGATTAACCATCTGTTGTAAATTATCAATCAGATTAAGTCATTTGTTGAAACAAATTACCCATCTGTTGTAAATTATCAAACAGATTAAGTCATCTATTGTGATAGATTACCTATCTATTGTAAATTATCAAATCGATTAAGTCATCTGTTGCAATAAATTATCTATTTATTGTAAATTTTTAAATAGGCGCTGTCATCTATTGTAGTTGACCTATGAGAACTCACCCCTAGTTTGGATTAATCAATTAAGGTATTGGTTGAGTAAATGAGGTAATAAGAATTGGTTCAGCTAAGAGTGATCGATCAACGACTCTGGTCGGGAGGAACGCAATACCATCTCATCATGTAATTTTCAAAAGACTAAATTAAAGTTGTAGTTGACCCTATGAGAACTCATCCCTGGTCCTAGATTAATCAATTGAGGTATTAGTTGAACATATTAACTCAATTGAAATTGTATAAAACAAATATTTAATCTATTACAACAGTTGTCTTTTTTGTTGGATATAATCAAATAGATTAAGTGATCTATTGCAACATATTACTCATCTATTGTAAATTATCAAATAGGCACTACCATCAATTATGACAGATTATCGAGCTTTGAAAATTTTCAAACAAAAATTATCATCTATTTCAAAGTATGACTTAGATGTTTTAAGATACTTTTTAAAGCAATTTAGGTATTTCCTGTCCGAGATAAAAAAGATAAAATACTAAGACGGTAAAAAATATTACTTGAATAACTCAAAAATCTCCTGAGTGAGTAGTCTTATCTGGTCTTTTCAATGCCACGGTCTCCTCATGCCCCTAAAAAGTTATTAATGAATATTTAAAACCCATATCTAGAATACTCTCTCCTTCATCCATAAAGTAAGACTTAACTCATCTATCTATCTTTCTTCTCTTCTTTATTTATACTCAATTCTCTTTCATTCCATTTTTCCTCTATTCTCTCTTTTTTCGGATGAGGATCCTTTCGAATCTCAAATGATTAATATCTTTTATCAATTGAACTAGATGTTCTGATCCCTTTGTATTTTTGACATTACAGGTATGATTCACTATTGCTCTTTCCATCTTGTCTTCTTCTTTGTATGCCATTTAAATTAGATATTTACATCTGTTGCTATTAATGATTTACCCATTACCAGTTTCCTATTTATTGAGAAAATTGAAGGAAAGGTGACTTTTAAGTCTTGAATGAATGAACCTTTGTTTTTATTAAAATATGTGAAAAAGTCATATGTTGGGAGAACTTAAGAAGCCTTATTGTCAGTATAGTTTTTTTATGTCTTTTGTTTGTTATTTTTGTGGTGCTGTTGTTGGGGGTGGTGGTCGTGTTTGAACATATAGTATTTGTGTTGTTAATGGTATTGGAATATGTGGTGTTGTTTCTTTGTTGTTAATGTTATTGTTGGTTGTGTTGCAACAGTTTCCTCAACTATTGCAATTGATGAATAATCTGTTGGAACAAACAGAGCAACTATTTGAAGAAATCAAACAAGTAGCAAGGCTGGTTTGATTTATTCCAACAGATGACCCATATGTTGCAATATGTCATCCATCTGTTGCAAAGATACCTCATCAATTGAACAGATGGGTAATCTGTTGCATCAAATTGGTCATCTATTGATTCATTTAATTTTGTGTTACCCTTTTGTACTGATAGAGTAACTGTTTGAAGAAATCAAACCAGTAGCAAGGTTGGTTTGATTTATTCCAATATATGAACCATCTGTTGTAACAAATGCCTTATCATTGAACAGATGGGTAATCTATTTTATTAGATTGGTCATCTGTTGATTCACTCAATTTTGTGTTACCCTTTTGTAATGTTTTTTTTGTTCTTCTCTTGTTTGACATCAAATGTTTTTTAGTTATTTACAGATAAATGGAAGTGAAACTGGATCCACTTTTTCCCGACCAACATTAAAGGCTAGAGTAAAGATTGGTTAGGAGGAATAAGCTGCTTGTATATAGAACTATTTCATATGTGGAAGGTATTTATTATTGATCAACCTATCATGAAAACACACATCCAGTACAATGGTTTTGTGAATGTTTGTTCTTTACCTATTAGGCGTTAATCCTTCAAGGAAGACATGATATTTTACAGATAAGATTGTTAGGTTCGAAATAGTAAGGATGAGGGGCCAAGTAATCGGTGTCAATACCCTATTAGAATTTAATGACATTTTATGCTTATGTTTTTGTGTCAAGTTTGGGGAATGGTTCAAGTTTTTGGCGTCAGCGTAAATATTCAATAGTAATTAGACCAATTTAAATGGCACAATGGACTTCTTGAAAGGCCTTCAAAGCCTCGCACTGCACAAAACAATGGTGGAACCAATAGAAATTCCCCTGGTCTAAATTTATATGGATGGGTTACTGGAGGAAACTATTATATAGTAGGTGTTTGGGAGAATACCTGTGCAGAAAGGGAGAGGTTGAGAAGGTCATATATCATCTCAGACCTTGATTAAGATAAAACGCATGGTAGGAAGGAAAGCGTAGTGAATCTGGCCAAAGAAATTGACACGATAAATAATAAAATTGAATGAGCTTCAAATGAGAAAGTGTATCCAAATATAAAAATACGTCACTCATTGAAGAAAAAAAAGAATGGTCAAGAGGACTGGAGCTGGTCACTTTGCTAGAGACTGCAACTAGCGAGCGTGGTCTCAATGAAGATCCATAAAATGCAGGATCAGAACTCTAAGGGAGCAATTTCGTGAGCATGAAAAGTGGTAATATTATTGGTCAGAATTGAAACTTGAACCAACTACTCCTGAATTGAAAATATGGGATCAAGTGAAGGTGGCAATTTATCAAGTTGAACTTGCATCCCATGCCTTCTTTTTATGGCTCTGGTCAAGTCAAAGGTAGTGGAAACAACAAGGCATGGGATTTCTTCCCAACTTCAAACCTTTTTGTTTCTACTGCTATTGAATTGATCATACCCACAAACAGAAGGCATGACATGCAATTTAGACTTTAGAAATTGACGCCTTGGCTACCCTTATTTTTAATTCAGGAGTTGTTGGTTCAGGTTTTAATTCTGACCGACAATCTTACCAATTTCCTGTTCTCACAAAGCTTCTTCCTTAGAGTCCTGGTCCTGCACTTTGTGAGAGTTTATTGAGGTCATGCTCGCTAGTTGCAGTCTCTAGCAAAGTGTCCATCTCCAGTCCTATTGACTATTCTTCTTTTTCTTCAATGACTGATGGATTTTTATATTTGGATACACTTCCACATTTGAAGCTCATTCAATTTTTTCATTTCTCATGTCAATTTCATTGGCCAAATTCGCTAGAAGTTTTTTGCTTCCATGTGTTTTCTCTTAAACAAGGCCTGAGATGATATATGGCCTTCTTTACCTCTTTCTTCCCGCACAGGTATTCTCCAAGTACTTTCTGCTGTATAATAGTCTCCTCCAGCAACCCGTCCATATAAATTTGGACCAGGAAAATTTATATTAGTTCCATTATTATTTGCTACAGTGCGAGGCTTAAGAGGCCTTCCAAGAAGTCCATTACGCCATTAAAATCGGTCTAATCACTGTTGGATTTTACAGTGCCACCAAAAACTTGAACCATTCCCCAAACTTGACACAAAAACATGAGCATAAACTGTCATTACATTATAACAGGGTATCAACACCACTGTCTAAGAAACCCTTTGGGCTTATCAGTTTGCACCTATCAAACTAAACTGTACATGCAGGATCTTGTTTGAAGGATCAGTATTTAATTGGTAAAATATTGCATTCAGAAAATCATTGTACTTTATATGTGTCTATCACGGTAGCTTGATTAATAATACATAACTCTCACACATCAAAGTGGATGCATTTATCTGCGTACACCTTATTCTTCCTATCGCATCAAGATAAGTCAGAAGGTGTTGTTTATTCATCTACATGCAAAATAGCTGATGAATCAAATTCTCCATTTATTGTAATTGATTAATCAACTGTTAGAAGAAATCAAAATATCTCCTTCAACAGATGGTTATTCTTTTGTAACAGATAATCCATATATTGTAACAAATATTACAACAGATAGTAAATCTATTGTGACAGACTATCTGTTGCAATAGATGGTAAATCTATTATAATAGATGGGCGATTTATTGCAAAAGCTCAACAATAATGGTTGTTATCAAGTCTCAAACTATTTTGAAAAGGTGAGAAGTACTAATGTAGAAATCAAAACATCTCCTACAACCAATGGTTCTTCTATTACAACAAATAATTTATATGTTGCAACAGATGGTAAATCTGTTACGACAGACCATCTATTGTGACATATGGATGATCTGTTGCACAACTCAATAATAATGGCTGTTATCACGTATCAAACCATTTTGAAAAGGTGAGAAGCATTAATGTAAAAGAAAAAGTTGTGACTTTTCATAGAAAATAAAATACCAGTAGTTTGAATATAATTAATACAATGGAGCTGAACAGTCGTGCCTTTTGGCCCGACACATCCAGATTCAATCCTCTATAAATAGGTCCCTTCTTAATCTTTATTCTACTCTATTTTATTTATTTCTTGCATTTTTTGTTTTTGTATAACATCTTCAACTACTTCTCTTCAAAGAGTATATTTCTTTCTCGTTGAAGTAAGTTTTTTTCATGTATAAATCTAACAGTTGGTAGTATACGTTGTATTATATTCTGACTCTTTTCTTTACTTTTGTGTCTTACGTCTTTTGTCAATTCATGCATGTTATAGATATGGATGATCCTGTTTGGGACATTGCTATTCTGTGTGAAAAGTGCGGGAACTTCAGAGGCAGGTTAATGACTTGCAGAGGGAATTGGTCGTCATAAGAAAAATGATGTTCAGAGAGATGCAGAGGCTGATGAGGGACCTTCTCCTGTGAGTTAATTGGCCAGCTATCATTAATGATGATAATAATAATTAGAATGTATTTTTTCTTTTAGTGTATGTATTTTAATTTTTCTATATCGGATTTATACCTAATGTATTTTATTTTTTGTTTAATGAAAAATTTATTTTTAGTCTACTTTGACTTTTTAATTCTTATTCAATTTTTATTTTGTCTATTTCTTCTAAACATATATGTTTACATGTCAAAGGTTTGAGGTAAGGAGCAATTTTGAATCCAGTAGCAATAGCAGTTTTGACTTTGAGTTCTTTCAACAGATGGACCATGTGTTGGAATAGATTGGTCATCGATTGAGTTTCTGTCAACAAATTATCCATCTGTTGTGATAGATTTGTCATCTGTTGGAGAAAAACATTCTAGTTTGGTGGAACTGTGTTGTATTCTTCCAGCTTATGTTCATCTGTTTCCACAGATAGATAATCTGTTGAAAATAATTATGGTCTGTTGTATTATTTAATTTATGTTTTGCCTCTTTTTATAGATGCACAAGTTATTAAAAAAGATATTTAATATATAATAAATGATACATAACAATGAGTTAAATATATAAAAGTCCATAACAAAAAACAACATACATTTCTATAATTACAACGATCATGGTGGATTATGATCGGAGCATGTAGTTCTTTTGTGGTCGGCGCGCTTACATAGGGAGCACTTGTTTCTTCTTGATGAAAATTATTCTCCAACTCCATGCCTCCTCTTATATGGCTTTCTTCCTATTTGATAGTACTTGAGTCAATATATGTAGGAGGTATTAATCTCCCCAAAAGCTCTGCAGGAACAACCCAAGATTCTTCAGGAGGCACCAGAGTAATATGCCTACTATATGCCATTTCATATTTTTCCATCGAATAATATTGAGAGGAGTGATCATAAACTTTAGGTCCATATTTTGGACCGTATTGATCTCGAAGCGCTGCCATAGCATGTGGACAGGATATTTTTTCCAAGTCAAAAACTCTGCACGTACAAGATCTTTTTTGAAGATCGACCATGGCAACATCACCATGACCGGTTATACTGAATTTGTAATTTGCTATGTTATGAGATAATAACCTATTCCCCAAACTGATGTTCGTTGATATTATTTTTTTGATTTCTAGAACAAATGGGGTTCTTCTTGGGTCCTTGAACTGCACACACCTTTCGTTAAAAAATTGGCTACAATTCTTATTTATTTTTTCAAACAGAGCCTTGATGGGAAATTCTCTTTCATCGCCAAACAACGAATTCACCGATTCAGCTATGTTTGATGTCATAATATTGTACCTATACAAAAGAATCACTTAGTATGACATTAAACTAAACTTGTAACTCAAACAAAATATTAAATTCATAAGAATGTACCTATCTACCAGACAGAATGCCCGCTCCATCTCTCGAAACCAACACATATGGGAAGTTCTGCTACCTTGGGATTCACATCTGTTATTTGATTGAAATGGTCTAAAAAATTTTCTCTACTATAGATTTAGTTGCTCTAGAAAAAGAGTCACGACCCTTTCATTGTGATAGTTGGTCCAAATGTTCTCTCTAAGATGCCTGATGCAACAACCAAAGTAAGTTGAAGTGAAGAAAATTGAACCCATCTTTGGAATACTTGGATGCCTATCCGAAACAAAACACAACTCTTCGGTATCTTCGACGCAGCTTCGCAGTTGTTCAAAAAAAAATTCTATAAGAGGCATCACATTCCTTGTCCACTACACAAAAAATGACAGGAAAGATGTGATTCTCTATATCCTGCACCACCAATGCTAGAAGAACTCCATTATACCTGCTCCTCAAGAAGGTACCGTCGATGGCTATGTATTTTCTCAAATGTCAAAAACCTTGAATCCAAGCACCATAGGATACTAAAAAGTACTTGAACCTTCCATTTCATCAACATGCAATGTCGTCTTACTTTTGGGATTTGTGGATTCAATCATGTAACGATAGGCATCAAGAACTACATACCCATACTCGTATGTCCCCCTTAACCAAGTCCTTGGAAATCCCCATGGCCATATATATCTTCCAATAACTGACTAGAACACCCAATTTCATAGGGATTTGATTGGCCATAACCCTTGTAGAAGGGCCTTTGCCATCGGGGAAACAACTCTTGAAATATTCACCGAGGACCTTTGCTGTGGCGTGAGGATTTTGGCCTGAGATGTGCTCCGAACCATATGTGTGATGCTTTTCATATTCATGAATGACAAATCTATCAGAACTTACGTACTTCACCTCTTTCAACCACCACTTGCAGTTCAGATTAGCATATTTGTAGCAAAAGACATTGCTCGAATTAATCACCTTCTTTATTCTAAAATCTTATTTCAAGCAAGAAATAAACAAAGTGGTAGATAGTTTATTCTTTTCCTTGAATGACATTTCTTTGAAAAATCCAGTCCCATCGTCTTGAAGATAGCCAGACTATGTCGATCGAGAAGAACTGCCCACCGTACTGGTCGCATCAATGAGCGTAGGTGTTTGATCACCATCTAGAATATTTATGTCTAGATCATCCAACTTATCATCAAAGATGTCTTGTTGTTGTTCTTCTTCTACGTTCTGCTTTTTATTCTCTCTCGTCTTTTCAACCACGTACACCCTTAACACCAGCCTGGTTGAATCACTAAGATAAGCATGTAACCGAACCTGACCGGTTATCTTAAAAGGCAGTACCCTCTGATTCTCAAAGGAGCTGTACATGTAGCTGATGACGAGTTCTTCTGGTTCACAATTCAGTCCATAATAGCTGATGATTAAGTTTACAAAATTATCACACAAAATATCACTTTGGACTGTCATAGCTATCGTCTATAACACTTCACCCTTCTTCAACGTCATACATATCGATTGCTCTTCTCGATCCATTGACCATGACAATCCACCCCTATTATTATTGATCCCTCCATTAGTGGTACCTAAATAAAGTCATTTTAAAAAAAATAGTTAATAGCGATTTTGTAGTGTTGTAAATGAATCCCAGCAGATGTGTAATTAGTGGAAACAGATTACTTACCTGTTGGGATTCATGTTACGCTCCTAAAGCTGATTTCAACAGATGAGTCATCTGTTGTAACAGGTGAATCAAATATTACAGCAGACTATATATCTGTTGCAACTGATGAAGCACCTGTTGGGATGGATATTATAGTACTGAGGCACCTTTGAAGCGATTCCAACATATGAGTGACATGTTGTAACAAATAATTAACCTGTTGCGACAGATGACTTACTTGTTGCAACAGACACGATCTGTTGGAATCGAGGTCAGGTTCTATTACCAAAAGTTACTAATATGTTGCAACAGATATTTATCGTCTATTGGAATCGAGTTCAGGTTCTATTCTAATAGGTTAATAATAAGTTGCAACAGATATTTAACTTGTTACAACAGACAACACGTCTATTAGAATCGAGTTCAGGTTCTGTTGCAACAAGCTAGTAATCTATTATAACAGATATTTATCATGTTGAACCAGATAACTAATCTATTGCAATAGATGGGTCATATATTGCAACAGATGACCCATCTGTTCGATTCATGTTACGATACTATAGAACCATAAACATGAATCTAACATATGAGTCTTTCGTTGAAACATATTTGTTTAAACAAATGGCTCTTATGTTGCATTCAAGTTCGCGTGCTATCTATTGTTGAGAAAACAACACAATAGCAGTTACCCAGATGATAAATTCAACTAAAAATCATAATTTGACTTACCAAAGTCTCCTATGAAGTAATGCCAAAGTGAAAAGTGATGTACGGAATAAAATTTGACCTAAGAAATTGGTCAAATAGCAACAGTAGCGGTAACAACAACAACAACAACAATGGTCAACAAGAAGAAGATGAAGATGATAATGAAGTAAAAGATGATGACAATGAAGAAGAAGATGATAAATAAAGCAGCAGCAACAATGAACAACAAAAATCGCTAAGAGAGAGAAAACAATGGATGAGAAGAGAGAGAAAAACATTTTTTCCCTCCGTTTCTTGTTATATTAGGTAAACATTTGAATCAAAGTGTAAATTTAAAAACTTGTGGGTTATTTTCAAACTTCCCCAACTTTCTTAATCCATAATAAAGTAATTGTCACCTTCACTCAATTATTAAGACTTGTGTCATCTACACCTCATTTTAAAACTCTTTTGTCACCTACAGCCCAAAGTCCCTAGATAGATAGAGAGAGAGAGAAGGGGGGGGGGGGGGGGGGGGGGGGGGGAGAGGGAGAGGGAGATTACCTGTTTGTTTGATGTTATCAATATCTAAATTTTGAGTTTATTTCCTCTGATAAAATGGAATTATAAATTTAGCTATATTCAAGTCACTTCTCATATGATTACCTTGTTAAAATTGTCATCCATGAATATGTCACCGATAGTTCGAGTAGACTAGCTCCTCAATCTTCTGTCATTTTCACATGAAGGTTTAAATCTACTTGTAAATATTATCCCTACTCTCTTTTTCCTTCAAATTATAATTAACAAGTACAAGTGATATGGCATACCGAGTGACGTCAATCTATTATCGTGAGTCGTTTAAACCTACCGTTGAAATTTCAATGGCTATGGGCTTGACACTAAACAAATGCTGAGACAAAATTTTGAATTTATATATTATCGATTTTAAAAAAGAAATTTTAATTGGTTCTAGATACAAAATTTTAGTCAAAGCTGCTGAATTTTATGAAATTTTCATAATTAAAACTTTATCTTTGCCTCTGACAATGAAGATGAAATCTCTTCAATTATTTTATGTAATTTGTTGCTTCAAAGGGTTGGGTGCTTTGATAATTTCGACTCTATGAAAGATTATCTCCAAGAGTCTGTTTTACATAATTCACAAGAAAAAAATTTAAAGAAAACAAAAGCCAGTTGCCAAACTTTGGATTAGTATTAATAGCTCAAAAGGATTGTAATGCAGCATTACGCTTGGTCCCTAAAGTCTCTGTCATCCCATTTATATTGCACATGGATTATTATAAGACATGGACTAATGATGGCAAAGTGTGTGTATATAGTGCTATTAGCTAGCTACGGCGTTGTTGTAGACATGCACTTATCCTCATGTCTATGATACCAACAGGCCACTTAGCTAAAACTACCATTCGTGACTTGTTGAGAAAGTCGTTTTCCTAAATTGAGTAGGTGATCATTATATAATTGAATTAATGTCACATGCAGGTAGGCTATTTCAAAGTTTATAAGCTAATCCAACTCAAATGTTCCTTGTCTATTAATGCCTTTTATGTTAAGGCTGTAAATGAGGTGACATTGTTGTTATTTTCGTTTTTCTTTTTTTTTTTTCAAAGAAAAACACAATTTAGAGAAAAGTTTGTTGAAAAGAATTTCGCATGATTTTGAAAGAAATACCAGTTAATTAAAAGTAGGAAAAGCTGCCAAATTATCCTCTAACTAGACGCATAGCTCAAAAATACTCATTATAAAAGTTGCTCCGAAACAAAGCAGAAGAGGCCAATTTTACGAGTAATTCTCATGGATAGTTATTTATGTTTTGAAAATTATCTATAAATATTACTTTTGTTTCGTTTAGAATAAAAATATCACTCAACTGTCTCTATTTTTCACACAAAAAAAATACTTTATACAAACATTTCTTCTCTCCTAACTGGCATGTCATGTCATTAAAATTTCTTTTTTTATATATAATAAATATATCTATTTAACTTATCGAACTTTTAACTAAAATTTTGTCCTATTTAAAAAAATAAATACACATGATATATTTATCATTGAAGAACAATTTAATTATGTACTTTAAATCTTATATGTTGAAGTATAAAATAGGATTCACATAGTTAGTTAACCACTTCCTAAAGTTAGATAAAAACTGTTAGAGTTAGTTAGGAGTTAAAACGTTGTTAGAAGTTAGTTAGGAAGCTAAGTGGTTAGTTACTAGATCAGCTCACTCAATCCTATATATATATATACACACACATATATATACACACATACTAGATGGGCATGGCCCGTGCCCAACATATTACTTTACAAACAAATAAAGAGGGGAAGACAGATAAGTTTTGCAGAATTATAATTTTGCCATTTCTATGCCATCAGTTGATGTATCCATATTACAATTTTAGGAAGGATGTCACTGAATTTCTTCTCCAACCGCAAGTTTTTGTTAGTCTGTAGGGCGCATGGATAACAACAGCTTTCGTGTTTCCTCTTGACACATCAATTTGACTGCAATATTCATGACAGACAGTTACTAAAATGTGAAAAATTCATACTAACTACAATGTAGAGTAGAGGCCATTAAATGTAGTATAACATAATAGAGCACACATGATGAACCATTTCTGTGAGGCCATTACCAAAGAAAGATAATATCACGCCAAGCCTTTTCAGAATGTTAGAAGCTTCAAACTGAAATGATCTTTTAAATTTGAGGGTACGAAATTCACTAATTCCAATCTTCTGATATCGTAGGTGTCTCTCCAACAAACGGTCTTTGAAATTGACCTTGTTTACCAAAACTGGCAGTCTGTCATTGACGTCAGGCATAAAGAAGTATGTGGAGAAAGGACGCCTATCTTTACCGTGCTTATACGGAACTGAATGAAAAGAAATTAGGTTCTCTTCCAATAACATTAGCCTGGAAAGAATAAAAATTTGCCTTTTACATGAAATTGCTTTATGTTAAAGCTTGTACTAAAACAGTAATCAACTTAATTATTTGAAGGACTCATGAAAAACATAATAAGATATATTGAGCCTTTTACATAAAATTGCTTTATGTTAAAGTCTGTACTAAAACAGTAATCAACTTAATCCTTTGAAGGACTATTGGACCTTTTACATGAAATTGCTTTATGTCAAAGCCTGTACTAAAAAAGTAATCAAGTTAATCCTTTGAAGGACCCATGAAAAACAATAGCAAAAACAAGAAGTTTATGTAGCAACACAGTGCTAGTTTTTTCTACAAATTGAAAAAAAAGGGGACATGTATCAACTATAATTTGAATCCCTGACTACTTGCATTGATATCTTTGTTTTTTCGCCAATATAATTTACATTGGTCCATAATATCCTTAGCTCTAGCTATATCTTTTCCATACATTTCCTTGATAACTCAATTCAATAGGTTAATTGATCTCTTGTACATATATGACATAATCACCCTAGAAATTACCTAAAAACATTGTTAATCACTTCCTTATATATATATGTATAATAGTCACCTTAGAAAATCCCGACTTTAAATTGCTGCACTCAGTGAGCTCCTTTTCCACACTCACTCATACTTTAAAGGCAGCTCATGAACAATCTAATTTGTCGGGTCCGAAGGAGTCTAGAAAATAGATCCTATGAGCTTTAGTAATATTATGTGATTCTCATCATATTTTACTTCACTGATTCTATCATCAATAACAGAAGTAGAAGCTTCAGCATACTGTTTGGTTCGAAAAACATGAATAATATGGTAATATCGTTAGGTAAGTAAACACATACTTAGTGAGTACAACAGATTGATGATGAAAAAATTACTGCAACAACATATGCTTTCAAATTATTTCACAAGCGATCGAACCGGAGCACAAAAGAAAACATGATGCTATGCAGTATGCATTAAGTTACATTGACGTATTAGATGAAACTCACCCTTCTTGATATAAACACAAGAACTTGATTTTTAACTTATATGTTGATCATTTTATATAAAAAAGAGAGTTGAAATGGAATAGGACAGACACATGCACCTGCATATGTAAAGAAGTATTTAAAGACCCTTTTTTTCAAATTGGCAGCATTTCTTCACCTTGGAGAAATCTTACCGATAGCTTATTCCTTTGTGCAAAGTTTGAGCTTTTCCATTTACCCTTCCATGGATACTCCATAACACAAAAAATGATGGAAGTTTCAAGCATATGCCCATTGGCCCTTGACCTGCCTCCGATTACTGAAAGTGAATTCGTTTTTCAATTTTTCAATTTTTTCTTCTGCCCTATGTTCTAAATTATTTCTGTAGCAGGACAATAATTAAGGTTGAGATTAGACACATATTTTCAAAGAAGCATAGATATAAGAAGTGACCGCTAGCTAATATGCTGCAACAAACCTAAACTAATTCACTGTTACAATTGAATTAAGCTTGACTTGAACAAGTACATGGTAGAAAGACCATCAAGTATTTTCCATATAGAAACTAACATTACCTGTTAAGGTTCCATCTTCCCTGTGTGAACAACTTTGTGAAAGACCACATACTTCATGTCAGTCAGAGTGCTGACAAAACATTCTCACGAATGGAGCTAAGTTATACTTACAAACAAAAAATATATGTTGCAGTAAGATTTGCATAAAGTTCAATAGCATGCATGTATTCTCAGTAGTTTAACAACACCAGCATTTGCAGTGACAATTTGTGTTCCCTTTTCATTTACTTCAATAAAGGACTTATGAAAGATACTACAAACATAAAGGTTACTGCCAACAGGGGAATCCACCATTTCTATGAGGCCATTACCAAAGAAAGATAATACCACACTAAGCCAGAACTTTAAAAGCTTAAAACTAAAATGATATTTTAAATTTGGAGGTACAGAATTCATTAATTCCAACCTTCTGATATCGTAGGTGTCGCTCCAACAAATGGGCTTCGAAATTGACCCTATTTATGAAGATGACAGTTTGTCATTGGTGTCAGGCAGAAAGAAGTATGTGTATAAAGGACGCCTATCTTTACCCCACTTATACAGAAGGCCCAACACCTTGACATTATTAAAAACTTTTACATATTGAATCTTCTTGTCACCTTTATATAGGTGGGAGCACCTGTTCATCTTTTAAAAGGTGATTTTGGAATCGAATTTGCTTTTAAGGACTTTTTCTCTCTAGAGTGATATTGACGATCTGGACCTTAAATGTCCAGTTAGGAGTGTCGGTTGTTATCTGATCGATCCTGGATCTTAAGGCCATGTGTACTGCAAAGGTAGCTGCATACAAATACAGATAATAAGAGTTAGAGTTTTTTTATGGATGTTGGTTGAATGTTTTAAGACATGGGTCAGGCTGTTACCAATTTGCCGATGGAAGTTACTACTTTGGGGTGTGGACTAAAGGGCTAAAAGATGGGTATGAAAAGTAAATCTTCATGTTTTAGTTCCCAAGATGTATCACCCAATAGTGATCCTTGTGATGGAGAGTTTGAGGAAATAAGAAGTGACAAACATGGAGAGGATGGAAGCTTCCATTCACAGAACATGAATGTACCATAACAAAAATATCTCTACAAAATCATCAATATACATTAGTGTAAACATCATATTTATTCTCATTAGCTACAGTACACAGTGGCAATGTACCCAAAGTCCTATTAAACATCTGTTGTTCAGTAATAATTGGTAAATCATGTATCAAGAAGATTTGAGTACTTCACAATACGAATCCATTGAACTCATCCATATCGATGGACAATAAATTAATATAATATGCAGTTTTTACTTAAAAACTGAAAGTTTGTTCCAGATGGACCTTTATGATTCATGTACAGAAGATATAACCCGTTAAGGTTGTAACTCAACTGCATAATAATAATAATAATATTGAGAATATTGGAAGGCTCTACATAAGGTTGTTCACAAATTGGGACTCTAGCTACCATTCTGCATCATATAATGTCCAAAAAACATATTTCTTGTATGCATATCTGACGTATCACCTTTAAATTCAGGAATTTTTCATTGAAGGATGCCTAATTGCCCCTTACATCTTTCTATTTTTATTTCTTCACAAGGAAATTAGAATTAAAATGCATGTGAAAATAAGATCAACAATTAGACCACAAGGAAAAACGAAGACTCTTAACATATCATCACAAATTGTCTAGAGGCTTCTTATCCATTACTTTAATTTCTTCAGTCACACTATTTTATTCATATTTTTCTGCACCCACACAATTTTGTTCACTTTGCATCTAAATGAGTTCTTTCTTGGTGTAATCAATGACCTCGTAGATGTAAAATTAAAAAAGTCAGCGTGGTTCTTGATTCCTTCTTTAGTCAACTATATGATAAATTTTTGAATTGCAAACTCAAAACAACACCATGAAACTTACTTCTTGTGGTCTTTCCTATCATTTCATATGCAGCTGGATAATCAATTAATATAAGAGTTAAAGCTACATGAATTTCAAGAATCACAATAAGTAAACATGGTATCTTCATTGTGCATACAACCAATAGTTAGAAAATATGAACACAACCCAAAGAAAAAGCAAAAAATAAGGAAAAATAAAACAAAGAGAAAAGGAAGAAGGTGGGTGTGAAATCTACCCAGATAGAAGTTAGAATATGTGTTAGCCAGGGTGTTGACATCTACTGAGAGGAAGAGAATACGTGAAAATTTGGTATCAAGGTAAGAGACATGTAGTAATTGAGTACTAAAAAGTCTTAAATGTCCAAATTCAATGGTATACTTTAGAATGTTATTTGTACGACATATTATTGTTGTGATGGTCCTAGCCCTTGTTGGCTTATATAATAGAGTAATATATATATATATATATATATATATATATATATAAATATGAGAGAGAGATAGAGATAGATAGATAGATGTATCACATTGATAAAAATACACTTGAATGAATGAGAATTAACAACTTCTACTATTGAGTTTGATCTCTGCTTGCTTTTTCTTTCTCTCTTATTCGTCTTCTGGTTCGTGGTTCTTTTTCATATCTTTATCTTCTTAGTGTATGAATCTAAAATCCATACACTGAATTACTATATAGTATCCGAGCAATCGATTGCCTATCTTGCATAATCAATTGCGAAGGTCTTTATCTTTAATGTCCGAGCTAATATTTTCTTTATCAATAGGGATGTTATATTTAACGAAAATATATTTTCCTTTTCCACTCAATCATTTAATAACATTTATCTTTTTCCAAGGACCTCTATTTATGTAGAAGAATGGCCAGAATGTACATTTATTTCACTTCATCAATCACACAATAGTCAACAACCTACTACTTTAGTACAACATAATGAACTCCTGCAGGCACCACATCAAGTACAAATACAAGAACCCATAGGACAAGATGAACCTCAACAAAATGCTCAAGAGTCTGAAATACAACCACCAGTAGTGATTCTATCACAAGCACCTACTGTTTCTAGGAGATAATTTAGAGAAAAACAACCTCCAATCTAGTTAAAGGACTTTGTGTCCTTAAATATTCACAAAGATTATTTATATGGACTCAACAAATACATGTCTCATGTTAGTCTATCTACATCAGATCAATCTTATCTCAATACTTTATTTTCTATTACATAACCTACTACTTATACTGAGGCTAGCAAATATCCAAGGTGGATACAAGCTATGATGGAAGAGATCATTGCATTAGAACACAACAAGACCTGGCAAATTATTCAACTACCTCAAGGCAAGACTGTCATATGTTGTAAATGGGTGTATAAAGTGAAGTTAAGGCAAATGGTGAGGTTGAAAGGCTTAAAGCTAGGCTAGTATCCAAAGAATATAATCAAAGGGAGGGAATTGATTTCAAAGAGGCCTTCTCTCCGGTTAAGATAGTAACTGTGAGAAAAATCCTGTCCTTAGCAGTAGCAAAGCATTGGCATATACATCAAATGGATGTATACAATGTTTTCCTTCAAGGTGATCTCAATGATGAGATGACACGACCCAAATCAGGGCCTTGTCATAATAAGCATCTCAAGCCCAACAAGGACCGGAGATCACCCTGCTACCCAATCCCACCAACCATCATATACCTGAATTTGGATGAATTTCAAACATATAACACGATAGAGCGATCAATCAATACAAAGACTTTGGGATAGGTCCAAGACCAGGACCAACCCAAACAAGTCTAACCATCCAATGCTTAACCAACAACTATAACAAAACCAAAATAATAACCAAGTCCATATCCATATCATAACAAAATGAAACAATCATAAATTAAATATAGTCATATGGTATTAGCCTTAATACCAAGGCCAAAGCTAAAACCACTATCGACACTGCCCATACCAACCCATAGTAGTCTCACAAAGCCTCTATCCAAAGTCCAAACAATATTTGATCAGGACATGCCCCAGACCATAGCCAAAACCAATGCCCAAGACTAAACCAATGAAAACATAAGAAACCAAAAATAAGAAATGGAGCCTTTCGACGTATGGAAGCTCACCACTTCAAGTCAACATAAGTTGTTCATGAGTCCAAGCATTGAGTAGGAGGTGTAGTATGACCAACACCTGTATCGCGTGGGGATACAACATCGGAGATGGTTAGCGGTTGGAGATCTGGCATGTAACTCAAGGATAAGGATAAAATAATGACAACAGGTCAAATCCAATCTACCAATGCATATAACCAGTACAATACATATATATATATTATATCGGGGTAGGAACAAGGTTAAATGAACTGTGAAAATATTAACTAGGGATGTGTAGTATGACTATCATAGAACAAGGCACCTACGGGCAATATGGGCCCAACTCCCCCTAGCTGAAAGGGAACCAGTGCGTAAAACCATATGAACCAGAGAATATCCATACCCTATATGCTTATATGGGGGAATCAAACCTCTCAACATAATCAAGGTGACTTAACACTAATACATATAGCAAGGGGGACTCAAACCTCCATTTCATAATGATGTGGCCCGACCAAGGGCCTTGTCATAATAGGCATCCCAAGTCTGATTGGGATCGGAGACCATCCCCATTACCCAACCTAACCTCCATCCGCCTGCCCTGAGTTGGTTGAATTTTGAGCATGTTATAAGATAGTGAAATAGCTCACATGAAGACTCTGGGATAAGATCACAACCGTGACTGACCCAACTGAGTTCAACCATTCCGTACCAGCAATCCAACCATACCAAACCGATACCGGAACAAGGGCAATAAACCAAGCCATAACCAAAGATGTTTCAAAACATAGTATAATAAATTCCAAAATAAAATAGGATGGAAAACCAATAATATCGTCCAATAATGTCAGCCCACCGACTTATTCCAATGTAAAGGCTGACACAAATATCGATTTTACCCATTCCAACCCATAAGACTAATAAAATTCAGTTGG
The DNA here is from genome assembly GCF_002878395.1 of Capsicum annuum. NCBI lineage: Eukaryota > Viridiplantae > Streptophyta > Magnoliopsida > Solanales > Solanaceae > Capsicum > Capsicum annuum. The sequence continues at coordinate 46,400,094 of NC_061116.1, forward strand.
GACATGCCCCCATCCAAAGCCAAAACCAATATCTACAATAAAACCAAAATGTCTAAAGTGTCCATAATATGAAATAGAGTCTTCCAAAAGGATGGAAGCTCACCACTCCAGTTCAAGTTTAGTCCCTATGTCAATCACTATGTAGGAGGAATAGAATGGTCAATTCCTGCATAGAGTGGGTATACAACCGCCAGTAGATGGGTTAGCGGGTGAACGCTAGCATTATCTCAGGATAAGGATAAAATAATTCCATTTATAAAACCAAGTAAAATTATCCATATCCATACAAACATATATATATATATATAAATATGTCGGGAAAGGGGACCGGGTTTAGCATGCCTTTAAAACCTTCACATGGATTGTGTAGCTTTGCCTTCCTAAACCACCCACAGGCTATATGGGTTCAACCCCTTGCTGAAAGAGCCCCAATCGTATAGCCGCATAACCAGGAAGGAAAGTCTTGGGATGACTAGTATATCCCCCAAAATATAGTGTGTCATCATGCACACGGTCACCAAGACCAATCTCATATCGGCAAATATGAGTTTCCAATTTTGGTCCCCTCGGGACCTTCACCTTCCACAACTTTGCTACACATTCCGCCATTATTACCCAATTAAAACTAATTTCCAAATAACCCAACCATTATTCATTTATTAACCAAGACCATTAATATTGGTATCATCATGCCGACCCTTACTTGTAAGTATTATCCATAGCCAACCATATATAGGTTTAAGGGGACTTTCAAGTACCCTTGCATTTACCATATTAAACCACTTGGGGGATTTCATGTACCCCATAAGAATAACCGTTTAGCCATTTACCTTTCCAAACCATGTAAACCATGCACAATTCCTTTACCAAGTTTTCAAACAAGCAAGAGTTCCAATAAAAGTAGTCAATGCCATGAACATATCTTTATAAGCATTTTGTCAAACAACACACTATGACCAAAACCAATCCCAATTACCATTAAACTATTGCATACAATACAATTATCCAAAACCACCATTAATGCATATAAAAACATAATTAAAACCATGGGAAACCATAACCAACCATTTAATATCAAAACCCCCAATTCATATTTGAAAACCAAAGTCATACAATCAATGAAATCATAAAAGCATTCATAAAAAACAAGCCTTTAGATAAAATTAACAATGAGGAAAGAGAACATGCCTTAAACCAAGATGATGATGGAAATAAATCACCACGACAAGCCCCAAATCAATCCTCTAGTTGAAACCCTAGCTTCCCTTGCCCAAAAGCTTTTGAGAGAATTTTAAAGTGTTTAGAAGAGTTTCTAAGTGCTAATGTATGGAATAATAGGGTAAATATCCTTCCAAGTAGGTTAGAAGTCGTAGGAACTTATTAGGATAAGTAGGGAAATATCCAGAATACCCCCTACTTGAGTTGCACCAAAATCCAATCGCAGGGGTATGAATGATCCACACGAGCCATAGCCTCCGATACGAGTGGTACCCTCCACTCGTACCCCTAGCCTCAACCTTGGGATCCCACATTGTCCAGCATAGGAATCATCCAACCAAGTCATATCCAAAGCATACAATCCATACCCTTTATCCATAACCCTGACAGATTTAAACCCAAGAAAGATTTAGACACTGTCCACCATACGAGTTTGAGTCTTGGCTACGACTCGTACCCTGGCTTATGGTTCACGGTGAACCACTCGTAATCAGATCCAACCTAAGTACTAAGTCTAAGATTAAGTTAAGGAACTAAAGGATCTATTACCACTATTACATCTCGTACACGTAAGTCGTATCCATTCCAGTAACCAAAATCTATCCTACCAACTAACACTAGTCAGCATACAACTAGACCATGCCATTCGTACCCCAATATACGACTCGCACCCTCAAGTCGTATTGGGTCCAAAGACCAAAATTTTAAGAAATTTTCTAACGTCCAAAAACCAAGGTGTTTCACATAGGTTCATTCAAGAGACTCGAACTACCCGATCATAATTTACTTGCACCAGCTAGCGCGGTTTCCAGTGTTAGTCCTTTGGATTTTACTTTTATGACCCGGCTACACATCTCACTTTAAATCCTAATTTAAAATTTTTTTTTCACATAAATAACCATTAAGCCAATTACTTACCAAAGGCACTTCATTGGTAACATCATAAAAACACTAATTGCAAGTATACCACATGCCATTTCTATTATAAATCAACTGATCATTCTTTTGTCTTTGAGACTCGGACCCATTGTCTACAAAGACACTTATTCAATTCCAAGTTTAGGGAATCGAACCCATTGTCTAACAAAGACATAAATCTAGTTAGTGTTTAGGGACTCAAACCCATTTACCCAATTAACCACCAAGGTTACCATTTAAATCGTTACATGGCCAACAAGGCCTTCACAAAACTATTTACCAACCATTTATATTCAATAGGACAATGCCTTATTTCAAAACATCATTTAACATGTGACTAGTTTATTCTCTTTGGCATTTTCACAAATACTTTGAGGGCATATCATTACCATGACCAAAACCAAAGTAAAAATCATCAAGTTTAGGTTTACCCATGACCTATTTGGTAAACCACAATTACCAAGCACCTACATGTGCAAACCATCACCAAAAACATGTATAAACATAAGTTAAACAAAGAGTAAACAATACTCAGCCATATGCAACAAAACCCTCAATTTTGGTTTTCAAAACCACCATTTAAGAATCATAATCATACTTTAAAACACATAGTATTTATGAACTAACAATGAGGGAAGAGACACATGCCTTATTCAAGAAGATTTATGGAACAAACTTGACTCTTGAGTCTCTAAATAAACACCCTTGAAGAACCCTAGCCCCAATTTTCTTGAGAGAGAGTTTAGAGAGGATTTTGGTATGTTTTGATCTTTCAAAGTATGTTATGAGAGGCCACAATATGTTTTAAGATGTGGGGAATTAAGGGTTTTAGGGTGAGAAATGTCCAAAATACCCTCAGCTTAAAAGCTGAAAACATGATCGTAGGAGGGTACGACCACACCTCTTCAAACCGTACCCCAACATACGAGTGGTACCTACTACTCGTACCCTAGGAATCAACTTGGACCCCTATACTTTCTAATATACGACCACAAGGGCCAACTCGTACCCTAGCATAGGACAAGTATCCTAAAAACGTACCCTAGGTAGAATAGAATCGTCTAGGTAGACATAGGACATCATACAATTGGCATCATACTTCTAGTACCTAACATATGACTAGTATAATGCCTTCTCGTATCTCGAACAAAAACCAACCAAACCATACTGATTAACATACAAGTGGAGGGACCCTAAACCATACCACATCATACGACCAGTATCCAGAAGTTGTATGATGTCCAGAATGCTCAGCATAGGAAATTTTCAAAGGTTCCAAAGCGAAGGTGTTTTAATTCTCCCCTGCTAGGATTATTTGTCCTCGAATGTTGGGTAAAGGTAAGAACAAGCACTATTTAACACATTATTACACATCAAACTAATATTTAACCAAGTTAGAAAACAAAGATACAAGGAAATCAATCTTTCCTTTAACTAAGTTAGAAAACAAAGATATGATGAAGGACACATACCTTCCGTACAAATTTCAAGAACGGATAACAAATGCAGATACTTGGACTTTATTTTATCTTTCTCTTCCCAAGTAGCTTCCTCAACCTTATGGTTCCTCCAATGAACCTTCACCGAAGTCACATCTTTTGTCCGTAACCGACGAACTTGACGATCCAAGATCTCAATCGAAATTACCTCATAAGATAAGGAATTTGAGATACCCAACCCTTCCAAAGGAACAACCGATGAATGATCACCCACGCACATTCTCAACATAGAGACATGGAAAATCGGATGAATGGAGCTCAAACTAGAAGGAAACTCAAACTCATAAGCAACATTGCCAACCTTCTTTAAGACCAAGTACGGGCCAACATACCGAGGTTATAACTTTTCCTTCTTACCAAACCTCATTACTCCCTTCATGGGAGATACCTTTAAGAACACCCAATCGCTAACATTGAACTCCAACTCCCTATATGTCATGTCCACATAGGACTTTTGGTGACTTTGAGTGACTTTTAATCTATCACGAATCACCTTCACCTTCTCTAAGGCTTGGTAAACCAAATTAGGGCCAAACAACTTACCCTTACCAACTTCATGCCAACCTATAGGAGATCGACATCTCCTACCATACAACGCCTCAAAAGGAACCATGCCAATGCTAGAGTGGTAGCTATTATTAAAAGCAAATTAAATCAAAGAAAAATGGTTGAACCAATTACCCCCATAGTCAATTATCCAAGCATGAAAGATATCTTTTAATGTCTGAATTTTCCTATTCGCTTGCCCATTCGACTGCGGGTGGAAAGTGGTACTAAGGCACACCTTAGTTCCTAAACCTTTTTGAAACGACTTCCGAAGGTGAGATGAGAATGGAGTACTATGATCCAATTTTATAAAAATAGGAGCACCATGCCACTTTACTATCTTCGTAAGATACAACTCAGCATAATCCTCCGCCGAATAACTAGTCCTCACGAGTAAAAAGTGAGCTAACTTGGTCATACTATCCATAATGAACTAAATTGAATCATACTGATTCTGACACCGAGGAATACCAATAACTAAATCCATATTAATCACTTCACACTTCTATTCGGGCAATTCAACCTCTTAGTACAAACCACCGGGTCTCATGTGCTCAACTTTCACTTATTGACAGACCATACACTTAGCCACATCTAGCTTTATATTATTCTACCAGTATAACTCCTTAATATCATGGTACATCTTCATCAAACAGGAATGAATAGCATAACGAGATCCATGAACTTTGGCCAAAATCTTTTTTCTCAAACCATTGATATCAGAATCACAAAATGCACCTTGGTACCTCAAGATACCATCTCCACTAATCACAGAGTCAACAACCTTCTGCTGACCTATATTTCCTCTAATCTTTATCAAGTCAGAGTCCAACGTTTGCTTTTTCTTTATCTCAACAACCAGAGACGACTATGATACTTGATCCACAAACGCACCACCATCCTCAGAGTCCATGAGACAATCTCCAATATTAGCCAAATGGTAAATATCCTTCACCAACTCCCGCTTATCCTCATCTGCGTAAGCTAGACTCCCCATGGATAACTTGTTAAGAGCATCAGCAACTACGTTAGCTTTACCTGGATGGTAGTGAATACTCATATCATAGTCTTTCAGGAACCCAAGTCACCTCTTTTGCCTAAGATTTAACTCTTTCTAAGTAAACACATACTGTAGACTCTTATGATCAGAAAAGATGTCAACATGAACCCCATAGAGATAGTGACGCCAAATCTTCAGCATAAATACCTTAACTAATAACTCCAATTCATGAGTAGTGTAGTTCTTCTCATGAACTTTCAACTGCCTAGAAGCATTGGCCACCACCCTACCATGCTGCATCAACACACAACCAAGCCCAACACGCGAAGCATCACAATATACTACGAAGCCATCATTACCCTCGGGCAGGGTCAAAACCGGAGCTGAAGTTAACTTATCCTTCAATTTCTCAAAACTACCTTGACATGCATCTGATAATAAATACTTCACCTTCTTATGGGTCAATCTAGTCAATGGGGCAGCTATAGCCGAAAAACTTTTCACTAATCTCTTATAGTAATTGTCTAAACCTAAGAAGCTCTAAATATCGGTTGGAGTCGCAGGTTTAGGCCACTTCTTAACCATCACAACCTCTTGTGGATCCACTATGATCCCCTCACTAGAGATAACATGACCAAGGAAAGTCACAGCCGTTAACCAAAACTCACACTTTGAGAACTTGGCATACAAACACTGATCCTTCAAGGTCTACAACACGGCACGAAAGTGATCGACATGATCCACCACACTCTTAGAATAGACCAAGATATTAGCAATGAAGAAAATTATGAAAAAATCCAGAAATTGACGGAAGACCCTATTCATCAAATCCAAAAATATTCTCGGAGCATTGGTCAACCCAAAAGATATAACTAGAAACTTATAGTGACCATATTAGGACCTGAAGCCAGTCTTAGGGATATCCACTTCACTAATATTAAGTTGATAATAACCCAACCTAAGATCAATCTTAGAGAAACACTTCGCACATTGAGTTGGTCAAATAAGTCATCGATCCTAGGAAGAGGATATTTATTCTTGATGGTCACCTTATTAAACTAACAGTAATCAATACACATCTGAAGGGAACCATCTTTCTTATGTACGAAAAACACCAGAGCACACTAAGGAGACACACTAAGACGGATAGAACCTTTATCTAAGAGATCCTTCAATTGCTCCTTAAGCTCCTTCAACCCAGCCAGAGCCATTCTATAAGGAGGGATTAAATAGAATGAGTGTCTAGAACAAAGTCAATCCCAAAATCAATTTCCCTATCGAGAGGAATACAAGGAAGATCATCAGGAAAAACCTTAGGAAACTCATTAACTACAGTAACAGATTCTAGAGTAACCCGGACCAAATAATACAAACATCCATTGAAAATTAACTTTTGGGCTCTAAGATATGAGATAAACCTCCCCTTACCCGATTTCCATATAATGACCAACTCATTTGGGAATTTAAACATGACCTTGAGGGTTCGACAATCTAAGAAAGCATAAAACGAATGCAACTAATCCATCCCCAATATGACATCAAAGTCAATCATATCTAATTCAAACAGATTCACCAAAGTTTCTTTACTACCAACAGACACCACACACCCCCTATGGACTCTTCAAGCAAAAAATAGTCACCTATCGGGGTAGAAATAGAAAAAGGATTAGAAATAAACTCAAGACCAAAACTAAAATGCACAGCCACAAATGGGATCACATAAGAAAGAGTGGAACATGGTTCAAGTAAATAATATACATCATGAGAGAAAAGTTTTAATATATCAGTAATGACATCGGGAGATGCCTCAAAATCCTGGTGAGATGCAAGAGCATATAAACAATTTCGGCCAGTGCCGGTGCTAGAAGTAGAAACAGATGTAGAAGTAGTACCCTTTGGTACAGGGGCGAATGAAGAGGCAACAGAAACCTTGTTAGACCAAAAGCCATTCTAGCACGACAATCACGTTGCATGTGACCAATCAAACCACAATAAAAATATATATTCTTTCCTTTCTCACAGAACCCACGGTGTGACTGGCCACAAAATCTACACGGAGGGTGGGATGGAGACGACTGAGCCCCATTATCCTGAGATTGGGGACCTTGTACTTAGGATCCACCATCATGCTGAGATCGATGATCACCCAACAACATCAGGTAAAGAGCAATAGCTATGGAGAAAGAACCAGAACTCCCCAACTTCTTCTTTAGCCACCTACCACCATCTCTACCACCTTGCTCAGAAGGCCTAAATTTCTTCTCTTGTCTCTCACTAAACTCAACCTACTTTCTTTCTCTTCTTCCACTTGTTGCATGTACACAACCACCTAGAGATATCTATGTCCTTGATCAACAAAGCATCTATACTCTCAAGGATCAACTCACTAGACAATTCTGAAGTAAACTTACACTGTCTAGCCCTCGTGCGAGAAACCAACTCCAAAGCATATCTAGACAACTGATGAAATTTTAAGGTATACTTCTTGACAGACATCTTACCTTGCCTCAAATTCACAAACTCTTCAGCTTTCACCTTCCTCAACTCCTGAGGAAAAAAATGATCCAAGAAAGCACTAGAAAAGTCATCCCATAACACAGAGTCAACACCATCTCCCCTACACTGCTCCCATTCCTTATACAATTGGTATGCCACATTCTTTAGTTGGTAGGCGGTGAAATCCACACCCTCCACATCAGTATCATGCATAATATAAAAAACCTTCTCTATCTCATTAATAAAATCTTGAGGATCTTCTTCAACCTTTGCACCATTAAACATAGGAGGATGCAGCCTCATAAATTGGCTAACGCCTATGGCCTCAAAAGAAGAAGTGATAGGAACACCACACTCAGACTAAGAATCTACCAACTGAGTTAACAGGTTAATGGAGTGATGAAACTTAGAATTAGTAGCCTCACTTTGAGATTATTGAGTATGAGTATCATACTCGGGATTAGGATAAGTGGGGATAGGTGGAACCCTATGAGGACAGTCAAATGCAGTGATCCTTGACTGAGTCTGGACTCTAGAAGTAGAATGTGTCCTATCAACATTGTCCCTAGTCGGGATAGAAGAGTTTTTATGAACATCATATCTTCTCAGAGGTATGATCTAAAAGACAAGCAAATGAAAATCAGAAGAATTCAAGACCTTAGACTCTATAGCTCGAAGTAATACAAGAAAAAAATGAAACATTCCTAAATATCTTATAGCCTCTCCCTTATGAGTCTGGCGTACTACATATCCTTAAAAGAAACTCTACTTGACACAACTTTGTGGAATCCTAATGACCATAAACCTAGACTCTGATACCAACTTGACATGACCCAAACTAGGGCCTTATTGTAATGGGTATCTCAAGCCCAACAAGGATGAGAGATCACCCTGCTACCCATTCCTACCAACCATAATATACCCAAAGTCAGATGAATTCTGAACATATAACACAATAGAGAGATCAATCAACACAAAGACATTGGGATAGGTCCAAGACCAGGACCAACCCAAACAAGTCTAACCATCTAATGCTCAACTAATAAACATAACAAAACTAAAATAATAACCAAGTCCATATCCATACCATAACAAAATAGAACAATCATAAATCAAATACGATCATACGGTATCATCCCTAATACCAATACCAATGCCAAGGATGACACCACTATCGATACTGCCCATACCAACCTATAGTAGTCTCATAAAACCTCTATCCAAAATTTAAATAATATTCGATCAGGACATGCCCTGAACCATAGCCAAAACTAATGTCCAATACTAAACCAATGAAAACATAAGAAACTAAAAATAAGAAATGAAGCCTTCTAACGTATGAAAGCTCACCACCTCAAGTCAACATAAGTTGTTCCCAAGTGCAAGCACTGAGTAGGAGGTGTAGTATGACCAAAACCTGTATCGCATGGGGATACAACGTTGGAGATGCATAGCGGTTGGAGTGCTAGCATGTAACTCAAGGATAAGGATAGAATAATGGTAATAATTCAAATTCAATCCACCAATGGTACTATGTTGGTATCGTCATACCAACACTACTTGTAAGTCTACCATATGCCATTACTATTATCAATAAACTAATCATTATTTTGACTTTGGGACTCAAACCCATTGTCTACAAAGACACTTATTCAGACATAAATCAAGTAAGTGTTTAGGGACTCAAACCCATTTATCCAATTAACCATCAAGGTTATTATTTAAATTTTTACATGGCCAATAAGGCCTTCATAAAACCATTTACCAATCATTAATATTTATTAGGCCAATGCCTTAGTTCAAAACACCATTTAAAATGTGACTAGTTTATACTCTTAGGCATTTTCACAAACACATTGAGGGCATATCATTAACATGATCAAAACCAAAGTAAAAACAATCAAGTTTAGGGTTACCCATGGCCCATTTGCTAAACCACAATTACCATCCACTCACATGTGCAAACTATCACCAAAAATATGTATAAACACAAGCTAAACCAAGAGTAAATAATACTCAACCATATGCAACAGAACCCTCAATTTTGGTTTTCAAAACCACCATTTAAGAATCATAATCATACTTTAAAACACATGATATTTATAAACTAACAATGAGGAAAGAGACCATGCCTTATTACAGAAGATTCATGGAAGAAACTTGACTCTTGAACCTCTAGATAAACACCGTTGAAGAACCCTAGCCCCAATTTTCTTGAGAGAGAGTTTAGAGAGGATTTTGATATGTTTTGGTATTTTAAAGTATGTTATGAAAGGCCACAATATGTTTTAAAATATGGGGAATTAATGGTTTTGGATGAAAAATATCTGAAATACCCTCAGTTTAAAAGCTAAAAATATGATCTCAGGAGGATACAACCACACTTCCTCAAATTGTACCCTAACATATGAGTGGTACCCACCACTCATACCCTAGGCATCAAATTGGACCCCAACACTGTCCAACATACGACCACAAGGTCAACTCATACCCTAGCATATGATATGTACCCTAGAATCATACTCTAAGCAAAATAGAATCATCTAGGCTAGACATAGGACATCATATAATTGGCATCATACTTCTAGTACCCCAGTAAACAACTAGTATGATGCCTTCTCATTTATTGGATAGAAACCAACCAAACCACACTGATTAATATATGAGTGAAGGGACCCTAAACTGTACCACATCATATGACTAGTATGAACAAGTCGCATGATATCCAGAGTGCTCAGCTTAAGAAATTTTCTAAGGATCCAAAGCTAAGGTATTTCATGGATCTATATACAATTGCCATAAGGATTCACTAGTTAGGGGAAGAATTTAATATGTATACTAGTTAAATTCTTATAGGGACTGAAACAAACACCTAGATAGATAATGGAATACCAAGCTAACAGAAGCATTGTCTAGATTTGGTTTTGTCCAAAGTCAGTATGATCATTCCCTATTTGTTAAAAACTTAGATCAAAGAGTCACTCTAATCTTAGTATATGTTGGTGATATGATTTTTATTAGAGATAATTTATAATTGATACAACAAACCAATGAGGCTCTGCAGTGTGCTTTCAAGATGAAAGACTTGGAAGAACTCAAATTTTTTCTTAAAATTGAGTTTGCTAGATCCAAGTCAGGGATTATTATACACCAGTGAAAAAATGCACTGGAGCTTATATTTGAGATAGGGCTAGCAGGTGCAAAGCCATCTACTACTCCAGTTGATACAAACTTAAAGATACTACAAAGAAGTATAATGTGTATAGAAAAGACAAATATGATCCAACAGAAGATCCTTCAACTGATCATAATGCTTATCAAAGACTTATAAGAAAACTACTATATCCAATAGTCACAAGACCTTATATATCTTTTGTCGTACAAACTCTGAGTTTGTTCCTACAATATCTTAAAAATTCATACATGGAAGCTGCTTTGGGGATTGTAAGGTATATCAAGCAATAACCTGAACAAGGACTTTTATTGTCAAACAATCACAAGAATGAGATTACTGCATACTGTGGTACAGATTGGATAGCATATCCAAATACTGGGAGATCAGTTACTACTTTATGATCAAGTTTGGGGATTTACTTGTCGTTTGCGAATCAAAGAAACAGGTTGTGGTATCAAGGAGTTCAACACAATTAGAATATATAAGCATGGATTCTACCAGTGCAGAGTTAACCTGGTTATTGGGATTACTCAAAGAGATTGAAGAAGAGATTGTACAACTAGTAAAAGTGTTCTGTGATAGTAGGTCAACACTATAGATGATAGTAAATTCTGTTTATCGTTAAAGGACCAGGCATATAGAGATAGAAAGTCATTTTATAAGAAAAAAATCAAGAAGGACTGATCACTACTCACTATATTACCACTACTGATCAACCAGCTGATATATTTACCAATGGGCTTACAAAGGTTCAACATGAGTACTTAAAATCCAAGCTAGGTGTCTTGGATATATTTTCACCCCACCTATCTTGAGGGGGATTTTTGAAGTATAAAATAGAATTTACATAGTTTGTTAACCACTTCCTAAATTTAGTTAAAAATTGTTAGAGTTAGTCAAGAGTTAAAACACTGTTAGAAGTTAGTTAGGAAGCTAAGTGGTTAGTTACTAGATTAGCTCACTCAGTCATATATATATGTGTGTGTGTGTGTATGTATGTATGTATATATGTGTGTGTGTGTATGTATTTATATATGTATGTATGTATATAGAGAGAGATGTATCAAATTGATAAAAAACACTTGAATGAATAAGAATTAACACCCTCTATTATTAAGTTTGATCTCTACTTGCTTCTTCTTTCTCTTTTCTTCTTCTTTTTTATCTGGTTCTTGGTTCTTCTTCATCTCTTTCTCTGCTTAGTGTATGAATCTATGATCCACACTCTGAATTACTGCATTATATTTATTGTGTCTTTCTTACAAAAATAGAAAATAAATTATAGTTATTCTTTATTCAATATAAGATAAATTGTAAGAAAAATTATTATATCACATGACAAAAATATTAGATAATCACACAACTTAAAGGAAAATAATTCCTCTGATAATGCTATGCATATTACTCATCAATGAATTAGTTGATGTGACCAAGTGTACACATATAACTAAAAGTTTGAATTATTTTATTTAATACTCTTCAAAGTTATTCTAATTTATTTATTTCACCACTTAATAATATTTTTAAAACTCAAGGTATTTATATGAATTAATACTCATTTAATATTTTTGGTTATTTATTTCATTTACTAAAGATTCTTAAAATGTATGATGGTTTTCGAATTTTCATATACGTTCTAAATGTACTATATTTGAAGGAAAGAAAATTATTTAATCTTGACACAAATTAAACTTTTAAATAAATATTAACAAAATAATCTAGTCTTTACTATTACAAATGAATCTTTGAAATAGTACCCAATCAATTATCCCTTGCTTTTCGTTGGTTTAGGATGACGTGAGGATATAACCTGGTGTTTAATTATATAATAATAAAATATAGTATAATAAAAATAAAAAATAAAAGAAAAAATAATTATTTTTTGTTTTCTCAAGGTTTTTGCCTATGTAATTTTGTGGATGTAGTTGGGGAAAATCCACAAAAAGAATCCATTTTTTTTGCTATCTTTTCATCAAAAGGATCTTGGTTATAATTTTGCAGGTGATAATTAGCTTTAATATTTTTCTATCAAATTTTGTTTGACCAAAAAAATTCTTAGATTTTCTCCATCAAAAAATTTTGTTTGATAGAAAAGTTTGTAGGTTTTTCATCGAATTAGTTTGGTTGAAAAACTTGAAGAGAATTAGATTATCAGTAAATTCTTTTGCAAATTCTTCCCAAAGAAAATGCGTAATTTAGATTTTTCTTGTAGCTTATAAGACATGGGTTTGAATAAATGATTTTGAAGAACTAAACATGTTTACTATTAAGAAAAGGGAAAAAGGACAAATATGCCCCTAAACTTTTCAAAAATATTCAGATATACCCCCCGTTAAAAGTTTAGCTCACTACGCCCTTGTCTTCCAAGTCTTGGGTCATATATATCCTTGTTGTCAAGTTTTGGGTCATAGATATCCCTTTTGTCAAGTTTTGAGCCATATATATCCCTATAGCCATTAAATTGCTTTTCTAAATTTTTTCAACCCTTTTTTTCCTTCTTTTTTTCTAAGAAGTTATATTTTCCACATCACTTTTTAATTGTCACATCCCATATAATTAAACACCTCCCTTCTTCTACACATTAACCATCCGACAAATGCTTTCATCTACCTCACATTCTCTTTGAATTTTCTCTAATTAGTCGAAATTTTTTTGTTGTATTTTTCGATTCTTGCATAACCCCAAGAATCATCAAGTAAAAAATGAAAAAAGTCAAGAACACACCATAAAAACTCAATGAATAATTGAGATAAAAATCAAGAATTAAAGTACATATGAACTGCAAATTATTTTAGTATCATCAATCGACTCCGTCTTTTGCACCACCATCAGTTCTAACATCAAGAATAAGAAGAACAAGAAAAAATCCAAGTGAAAAATTAGGATGTAGAAATGTAAAAGAGGTAGTCCATATAGAGACAACAAAAATAAGTCATCAATTAAGAGGATATCTTTTATACGTATGTATGTATGTATGTATGTATATATGTATGTTATGTATGTATGTATGTATGAGAGGAGCAGTTACGCAAGAATCTAAAAATACAACAAAGGGGTTTTAGCAAATTAGAGAAATCCAAAGAGATTGTGAGGTAGATGAGAGAATTTGACGTACGTTTAATGTATAGAAGAAGGATTGGATTTAATTATATGTGATGTGACAGTAAAAAAATGATGTGACAAAATTTCTTAAGAAAAAAAAAAGAAAAAGGGGCTATGAAATTCCAACAAAACAATAAACGGCGATAGGAGTATATATGACCCAAGCTTGGTAATAGGGGTATATATGGTCCAAAATTTTACAATAGGGCTATATATGGACCAAAATTTGGACGATAAGGACATTGATGAACTAAACTTTTAACGAATGGTATATCTGAATATTTTCGCAAATTTTAGGGGGCATATTTGACCCTTTTCCCTTAAGAAAATGAGATTTTAATAACATGGCATATCAAGTAGCATAGAAGAAGATTTTTGAGATGTTATGTATTATTTGAGAAAAATAAGGATAGTTGGGTGATGTTTTTGTCCTAGAAAAAATAGAAGTGATATTTATAAGCAATTATCAAAACATGGGTGACTATCCATGGTAATTACTCATGATTTTACCCTTCAGCTATTCAAAATGGGACAATTTTATCCTTGTTTTTTTTAAGAAAATTTTTTGGAGGAGAAGGTTGTGTAATAAAAACATAAGATTTTTTAACAAAATTAATATTTTTTAACAACATAAGATTTTTGGCGAAGAGGGTTGTATAATAACAACATAAGAATTTTGGAGGAGAGGGTTGTATAATAAACAAAAAAGACAACATGTAATTTTTGGACAATTTTCATAAATCCCACTAGTTTTCTTCTTAATTTCCTACCCCCTCTTTTGATTTTTATAATAAATTTTATCTCTCCCGGATTTTAAGTTTTTATATACATAACTAAACGTCAATATACATACGTATATTGTGTATCATAACTAACTCCCTTTACAATAATTAAGAAAATAAATTAAGTCCAATAATTATTCAAGATTGTACCTTATTAATGTGTGGTTAATGAACCCCTTAATTATGTAAATTTTTCAAAAAAATTATACACCGAAAAGAAAATTTACCACCTAAATCACCAAAAAATTTTAGATCCAAAGAAAAAGATTCTTATAAAATAAAGGGACACCAAAAATTTTAAATTGAAAAAATTTTAGATCCAAAGAAAAAGATCCTTATAAAATAAAAGGATGCCTAAAATGTTGTTGCTGCTATTGTTGCTCCTGTTGTTGCTGCTGCATCTGCTGCTGCTGCTGTTGCTGCTGCTGCTGCTGTACTACTGCTAGTAATAGTAATACTACTACTAGTAATAGTAATATTACTACTAGTAATAGTAATACTACTAATAGTAATAATAATAATAATAATAATAATAATAGTAATAATAATAGTAATAATAATAGTAATAATAATAATAATAATGATAATAATAATAATAATAATAATGATAATATTATTAATAATAATGATAATAATTATACTGATAATAATATTAATAATAATAATAATAATAATAATAATAAAGCTTCCAAAAATACAGAAATAGACAAATTAATTACTGAATTAAAAAAGGTTGAAATAACTCCTAGACAAGAAAATCAAAATATAAGAACAGATGCTTATAAATTCCCAGACAAAAGTGATTTAATCAATAGGATGAAAGGTAAAAAGATATTCAGTAAATTTGATTGTAAATCAGGATACTGGCAAGTAAAAATGCACCCAGATAGCATAGAATGGACAACATTCACTTGTCCCAGAGGGCATTTTGAATGGTTAGCTATGCCATATGGATTAAAAACAGCTTCACCCATCTTTCAAAGAAAAATGGATAATATGTTCGGAGAATACAAGAACCATCTATATTCTTTTTCTCTTCCTAAAGCTCTTGCTAATTTATGAAAGAGTTTTTTACCTAATTCTTCATCAAAAGTATTTCCACTAATTGTACAATAATAAAAGTAGTCTCTTTAAAAGTTCTTTATATGTAGCCAACTTGAAATACTTAACTGTTCTCATTTTATTAAGGCATTTCTTTGTAATCCTAATAAACCACTATTCGGATCCTCCCCTGTTAGTAAATTGTGTATTTTATTTGTAAAATTGTAAGGGTTTGGTCCTAGTGATACTAATGCCTGAAAATCATATGGAGAATTTATCTTGAAAGCTTCCCATACGGCTTTTGCCGATTCTCCTAAGAAGGTTTCCACATATTTGTATATCATTTCCATATCTGTTTCTGTATAATATCTTAAATAATCTGCTACTACTATTCCTTTCCATAAGTCTATTATTGTATTCCACATTTTTGGATCATGTGCTGCTATATTTAGTATTTTTTCCTTTATTACCTCCTTCCTGTAATCTAATAGGTTCTTCTATTGGCATTCTTCTTCCTGACGGACTTATATTTTCTTTAATTTCTGTATCTGGGTTTATTTTAACTGTTTTTCTTCCTGGTACATTACCTGTACTATAATCTATTGGTTGGGTATATGGATTAGTTTGTTGGAATGGACTAGCACTTGTTGAGCTAGCTTCTTCCATTTCTGTTAATTCCTTATAACTTATCATGGATATTATGTCTTCATCTTGTCTTTCGAAGGTTGTAGAGATAGTATCCAACTTTTCGGCAAAAGTCGTATGGGAAGCTTTCAAGATAGTACTACTATTACAACTTTGTACAACATTCATTAGATTGCTAATTAATAAGCCATTTAAATCGTCTGCTTCTTGTCTTATTTTATTTATTAAATTATCTTCTTCCGAGTCTGAAGAATCAGAGTTTTGTGTATCATCTATGTTTATACTCATTATGGAATATATACTTTCGGTATCTGACATATATTTGTCTACATTTAATAGGGTCTCTTGAAAGTCTTCTATTAATTGCAAATTTCTAGTTCTATTATTATTTCTTTTTGGACATATGTTTGATAAATGTTCTATGCTTCCACATGTATAACATTCTAATTTGTTTTTATAATTTCTATCATTCCTATACTTTCTAACATGTCTGTGCTTGTTTAGGTATGGCTTCTTGGCTGATGATTTATGCAAGTAGTATTTTTTACGATAGTGTGGTTTATTGTATTTTCTTTTATACTTTTTAGTTTTCCCTACATCATTATCATAACTTTGAGTTGTATATATAATAGATTTGCAGAAGTTTATTTCATTTTTCTTTAGTTATTTTTGTATTTGAATATTTGTACATTTTTATATTAAGATATCCATTACATGTTGTATTTTATGTCCTATGATCCATTTAGCATGTGGATTTTGAACTATACCATCTCTTTTATACCATGTATCTTCTATTTCTCTTCCTAAAGCTCCTGGTAATTTATGAAAGAGTTTTTTACCCAATTCTTCATCAAAAGTATTTCCACTAATTGTACAATAATAAAAGTAGTCTCTTAAAAAGTTCTTTATATGTAGCCAACTTGAAATACTTAACTGTTCTAATTTTATTAAGGCATTTCTTTGTAATGCTAATAAACCACTATTCGGATCCTCCCCTATTAGTAAACTGTGTATTTTATTTGTAAAATTATAAGGGTTTGATCCTAGTGATACTAATGCCTGAAAATCATGTGGAGAATTTATCTTGAAAGCTTCCCATACGGCTTTTGCCGATTCTCCTAAGTAGGTTTCCATATATTTATGCATTGTTTCCATATCTGTTTCTGTATAATGTCTTAAATAATCTGCTACTACTATTTCTTTCCATAAGTCTATTACTGTATTCCACATTTGTGGATCATGTGCTGCTATATTTAGTATTTTTCCTTTATTGCCTCCTTCCTATAATCTAATAGGTTCTTCTATTGGCATTCTTCTTCCTGACGGTCTTATATTTTCTTTAATTTCTATATCTGGGTTTATTCTAACTGCTCTTTTTCTTGGTACATTACCTGTACTATAATCTATTGGTTGGGTTTATGGATTAGTTTGTTGGAATGGACTAGCATTTGTTGAGCTAGCTGCTTTCTTTTCTGCTAATTCCTTATAACTTATCGTGGATATTATGTCTTCATCTTGTCTTTCGAAGGTTGTAGAGATAGTATCCACCTTTTTGGTTCTATTTCCTAGATTATCATCCCATTCTGAACAAGTTTTAAAATGGTTTGTACATTGTGTTATGTTCATATTTCTTTTCTTACACCCTTTACATTTAAATATTTTATATCTATGTTCTTCAGCTAATCTTTGCGCTTCTTCTATTGCTTTATCCACTTTATATCCTTCTTGTAGTATTTCTACTTTCATGAATTCTTGTTCTATGGTAGTTTCAGTTTCGTTATCTTATAACTCCTTTCAACTTGTGTAATTATAGTCTGTAAATCTTACTGATGTTTCTCCTTTACTAGTAGTATACATTAAATGAGTTTCAGGTTTAAATACCTTTGGCTTATTGAATTTTTCTAGATTCCATTCTAACCCTACATATTTTTCTGGATTTATCTTTATTGATTCTATTAATTTTATACCTTTATTACCCTTTACTTCAACTACATCATTTACTTTTAATTTAAAATCAGTATTTCTACTTAAAGTCATTTTTCCTATAAAACCTATACTTATTAATAAATTATTTTCATTAATCATTTCTTCATACCCTTTAGTCTGAATTTCTATTTTAATATTTTTTCCAAATTCTTTTAAATTCCTTAAAAAGTCTGGGCTAATATAAAATATTCCTCCATTATTTGTCATATCAACTTTGGTTAATCCTATTATTGATTTTTTAATATTTGACCATCCATCATCATATATTACAATTAATACTTTCGATCGTAGATTTTTTATAGTTAATCCTTTTATTCCTATGACTATTAATCCCATATGCATTAACAACATTTTATTATTTCTTATTTGTTTTAATGATTCGGTATTTACCAAATTTAAGGTTGTAAAATTTTCTCCTATAGCGGATATTTGCTCGTCTCTATGTTGTCTGTATAGCTGATTATCTATGGAGAAATACTTAGCATTATATAATGTCTTAGGATTTAATAATTTTAATTAATTTTGCTGAAAAATTTATTGATATTTGTCCACATCTATTATTTCATTTAATTCCTGGTCTTGTTCTACGTCTAGGTATCTTCTAGATAGTATTTTGGAAATAGGATTATTTTCTACTCTATTGTTGGAAAAACTTACTATTTGCCTTTCCCCTTCGATGGCTCTTCTTGGTCTAGCTAAAAGAAAGTCCATTTTTGTGTTTTTTTAATTATATTTTGCTTTTCTTGTCTAGGAGTTATTTCAACCTTTTTTAATTGAGTAATTAATTCATCTATTTATGTATTTTTGGAAACTTGAACTTCTTTGCCTTTAATTATACTATTTATTTTTATATGTAGTTCTAACAATAATGCTATTATAGTATTCTTTTATTTTAATATAGTTTTATCTGCCTGACTTGAGGGAAGATACCTAGCAAATCCTTCTGGTTCGTCGTGATAGCTTTTCGATTTTTCTAATGCCCTACTGTAATTTATATCTTCTTCACTCATGAAAGTGAGATTTCTTCTAATCTTTGTATTATTATTTTTAGCTCACTTATTTCTTTATTTATGGATTCTACTTGTTCTACAATCTTTGTTACTAATTGAGTGGTTTTAATCTCTAGGTCTTTACTTTTTTCTGTTATAGTCTTTATTAGTTTTTCTATTTCTACTTTTGTAGGTATTTTTCTTAATCAAATTTAGTATTTAAGTATTGAAGTTTTCTATCTATTTCTAATTCTTGTGATTTTAAGTAGTCAAAATTTTGTTCTAGTTTTTCTAATGTCTTTTTTTGTTTATTTTGAGTAACTTCTATCTCTTCTAATAGTCTTATTATAATTTTATCTTTTTCTTGAATTTTGTCACTAAGGTTTATTATTAAATCTATTAAAGTATTATATTGTTTGTCTTCAGAGTGTAATATGTGTTCTCCTTGACTAAAGTTACACTTTATAATAGTATTGTCTTTTAATGCTCTATATTTCTTTTTAGGTTGAAGTCGGAGATCTAGATATTCAAGATGTTTTAAAGAAGCTATTTTGTTATGTTACCCTAAAGTGCTTGTAATTTTACAAATTTTTATCTAATAAATTAGTCTACTAGTGCTGTATTTAATATCTAATTCTAAGTTGTCGATATCTTTTATTAACTTTTCCTGTTCTTCTATGAGTCTACTATTGATGAACCAATTGTTATCTTTTGTTAAGATGGTTTCTATCCGGACTCATCTTTCATTTAGTTGCTTTAATATTTCTTTAAGTTCTCTTCTGTAGTTAATTTCATCATATAACCAACTTTGTCTTAGTAGAATTCGTCTTATGTATTCAAGAGGCATATATTATCCCAGAGGAACTTTATTTGTTTGTCTTTGATAATAGTATGTTTTGTAATAGGAATTTTCTATTTGTATGTAATTATATTCTAATTCTTCTTTAATGTCCTTTAATTGTTCTTTAAGATTTCTTGATTCTATCTTATCCAAAGTGTCTTGATTTTTGTTTAATTTGTCCTATATACTTTCTATAGTTGCTATGAATCTTAATTCATTTTTTCTTAACTCTAATCTATGATATGTTTCTTCTTCTATCCACTTATATAGTTGTGTTATTCTTTGAAATATGGGTAAATATTGCATTCAACTATCTCAATTGATGTGCTTTTTTATTAATACGTTCTTTAATCCAACGTATTCTAGTATTGCTATTTTCTATGTCTCTCTCACAAGCACTTAACTCCCAATTTAAGGCACTTACTAATTCTAGGCTTACTACTATAGAATTATTGTATAATTTATATAACCTATTTACTTCTGTTATTAGTTCTCTACACTCTTCTAATTTCCTTAGTTTTTAATAATATTAGGTTTTAGACTATATTCTCTATATAAATACCAATATCTAGATCTTATATCTTGAAAAGAAGGATGTTTTTTCATAAACTTGTCTAGTTTTAAGTTGAGTAATAAATTTATATTCTAGTTGTCCTATTATAGTAATTAAATAATCAAGTCTATCAATAAATTCTTTGGTTTGATTTAATCTAGTATATTCTAAATATAAGTCTTGTAATTTATCTTTGGTTTGTTGATGTATGTGAGTATTTTGTAATGGTCTTCTCATTAACTAACGTTCCTAAAAACTTCTCGCTCTGATACCAATAATAAGAGACAGTTAAAGTTAAATGATTTTTCAATAAATTATGAGAAGATTTGTTGGTTTAAATATGTTGTAAATTCCACTCAGTACTCCCCCTCTCTTGTAGTTTTATCATGTTCAGTCTGTTTTTTCCTTTTTTTTTATCTTACTCCGTTCATCTCTCTTCCTTAACTTTTTTTCTTAACAACGTCTTCTTTAATCACACCCCGAAATATTCATCTGGCCATCAACTTCGTCCTTTGATTTAGGTGGACTTTTAAAACTAGGATTCCTAGGAATTTACAGGTTAATCCATCGTTGTTATTAAAAAGTTATATACTAAGGGTAATAATTTTAAGAAAGCAATATTTATATTCACATGATGTACAGAATCATAAAAATTTAAACAAAAGTAAACATATTTTTTATGGGGAAAATAAAGCATATAATAAAGACTTACATGATATAACTAAGAGAGAGGTTTTCCTTTCGGGAACCCCTTAAGAACTTTGTGAAAACTTGAAAAAAACCTTTATTAAATCACACTTAATATTATACAAACTTGGTTCCATACATAGGGTGGATTGGTTTAAGTGGAAGGGTGGTTTTAAACATCAAGGGAAGGGGAATATGTTGTGATTCCAATAATAAGAGGCAGTTAAAGTTAAATGGTTTTTCAATAAATTATGAGTAGATTTGTTGGCTTAAATATGTTGTAAATTCTACTCAGTACTCCCCCTCTCTTGTAGTTTTATCATGTTTAGTCTGCTTTTTCCCCTTTTTTTAATCTTACCCTGTTCATCTCTCTCCCTTAACTTTTGTTCTTAACAACTTCTTCTTTAACCACACCCCGAAATATTCATCTGGCCATCAACTTCGTTCTTTGATTTAGGTGGACTTTTAAAACTAGGATTCCTAGAAATTTAAAGGTTAATCCATCATTGTTATTAAGAAGTTAAGAGGTTAACCATATACTAAGAGTAATAATTTTAAGAAAGCAATTTTATATTCACATGATGTACAAAATCATAAAAATTTAAACAAAAGTAAACATATTTTTGATGGGAAATATAAAGCATATAATAAAGACTTACATGATATAATTGAGAAAGAGGTTTCCCTTTCGGGACGCCCCTAAGAACTTTGTAAAAACTTGAAAAACACCTTTATTAAATCACACTTAATATTATACAAACTTGGTTTCATACATACGGTGGATTGGTTTAAGTGGAAGGGTTTTAAACATGAAGGGAAGAGGAATATGTTGTGGGTTCGTTTAAGGTTTTTCTTCATTTTCTCTTCTACTAACTACTTAAGTCTTATATAGACATAAGTAAAAGAAATGAATGGACTCCAACATACTACGTGGCCTAAGAACAAATGGCCGACACTTAAAAAGATAAGATTCATCAATAATGCAGGTCGGGTACACTTTGGGCTCCATCGTCATATGCATTATTATTTCTTTTTACAGACGCGTGCTTCAACAGTTTTTCCTTTTTCGGAGGGTAGTGATAAAGGAAGCACTCTGACACATTACAAGAATAATGTGGGCATAATCACATGGCACACTTTATCTTTATATTATGTCATACTGCCTGATGCTTATTCTTCCATGTATCTGTCTTTTCTACCATTTTCTTGTCTTTGTTTGATTAGGTGTCCAAGTTGTGAAGTGAGACAGAATCAAAACTCATGCCTGAGTCATGATCTTCGTTAGGATCCTGAGCATCTTGGAGATAAGCAAAGCTGCCATTAAATTCACCTCTTTCTTCATCTGAACTTGGCCAATTATCTGGATTGTTCTAACTATCTATGTTGGGAACTACTCTGTCCATACTTGTGCTTGGGTTGTCTTTGCTAATTATATGTTTATCTGATTCTTGACTATTGAAAAATCTTTCTAAAGTCTATTTTATTATAGTCTCAATGTTTTTATTTTTATTTTTCAAAATCAAAGTCTTTTTCAAAGTATTATTACAATTTCTGGGTAATTTTTGTTTTGATAAAGAACAACCTTCATCTTCACTTTTTGGCAAAGTGACAGCCATTAATGGATTTGATGCGTCTTTAACGGTTACCGTTTGAACCGGATTAGCTGTACCTCTATCTGATGCAGTGGATTTCTTAGCATTCAGTGGGGAATGCACACCCTTCTCATCCATTTTGTGTTGATATGGAGAACTCGGAGTCTGAGTACTTGCATTTGTCTGAGAAACATTAATCTTGTCTTTCCAAGTTTGCACTTGTTCCTTAAGTCTAGTATTTTCAAGAAGAAGGGCATCTTTATGGGCATTAAGTCTCTTAAAGGCTTCTGTTATCGTGGAACAGTGGTCAAAAAAAATTATTTTGCCTGTGTCTTTCTAGATATGGTATTGAGGTATTTGATTCGGGTTTTATCTGAGGGATGGAGTTATATAGTAATTTGGTCCAGGTTATCCTCTAGCATAATCCATTGCTTCAGAAAACCATTAAAACCTTTAAAAAGTGGGTGTTTAACCCCATTTATAGATTCTACTACTTCTTCTAAGTTTGAAAAACACCATTGGTTTTACCATGTATGAATACGTAATATTTAAATCTATTTTGTCTACTTTTATCTGAAAAGTATTGGCATAGAACATTAGCTGTGGCTACGAAATATTCAGTGTCTCTTTTACTATGTGCTACCCATTAATTATCAACTAAACCTCTCTGCGATTTATCTAGAACATAGTATGGTTTAACTCTAAATGATAAATTACATGATGGATATAAGATTAAATTAATTTGTCCAAAATAAATTCTCTCCATCATTTCTACAGAGTTTTGTGGTCTAAAATTGATGTTATCTAGTAGCAACTGAGCATAAGAGTCTTGAGCTTGGGCTTTGTCCTTGTCTGGTGTCGGTTGACTTGTTGGTCTCTTGCTGAAATAAATGTTAATTAACCCATTCTATCTTAATTTGTAATCTACTCATCTAATTTGCTAAGTCGTTATCCTTTCCTTTTACGTATTCAAACACTATTTTTATATACCGATATTGTATCCATGAAATTAAGCCATCGTCTTCTACTGCTAGCTTTATCATTTATTTTTTGATGAAATTTAACTATTGCCTGACAATCATTTCTTACTAACACTTCTTCTTTATTTAAGATGTATAATTTGAAACTATTTAAACAATATATTATTGCTAAAACTTCTAAGTCTATGCTAGTCATGTTTCCTTTTTTTTGTATAAACCGCTTTGATATGCATAAATCTTTTCTTCATTTTTAGTACTGTATTTATTGGGTTAGGCTTTTAGGATAGCTCCCCAACCTAATTTACTTCCATCTGTCTGAACAATTAAATAATCTGATTCTAAAGAGATCTTTAAGTCTGGAATATTTTTGACCTTGTCTTTAATTTGTTGTACTAATTTAATGTCCTCTATATTAAAATATTTTTGTCCTTTACTGCCTGTTTTTGCGTATAGCGGTCCTGCTATTTTCCCTAAATCTTGAATGAGATTTCTTGCATAATTTACTAATCCTAAAAGTTTTTGTAATCTTTTAGTGTTATCTAATCTATCTGGCTTATCTAATACCTTCTTTGCTATGTGAGGTTGAAGTTTTATTCTTCCATCCCCTAAGGTTACTCCTAAGAAATTAATATGAGTTTTGCATAGTTTTATTTTCTTTTTACTAATTATTATTCCGTATTTAACAAATAATGTAAAAACAGTTTGTAGATGTCCTAAATGTTCTTGTATGTTTTGGCTAAATACTAAGATGTCATCTACATATACTAATACAAAATTCTTGTATTCTCCGAACATATTATCCATTTTTCTTTGAAAGATGGGTGGAGCTATTTTTAATCCAAATGGCATAGCTAACCATTCAAAATGCCCTCCGGGACAAGTGAATACTGTCCATTTTATGCTATCTGGATGTATTTTAACTTGCCAGTATCCTGATTTACAGTCAAATTTACTGAATATCTTTTTACCTTATATCCTATTGATTAATTCACTTTTGTCTGGTAATTTATAAGCATTTGTTCTAGTATTATCATTTAATTCCTGGTCTTATTCTATGTCTGGGTGTCTTCTAGATAGTATTCTGGTAATAAGTTTACTTCCTACTCTATTATCAGAAAAACTTACTCTTTGCCTTTTCCCTTCGATGGCTCTTCTTGGTCTAGCTGAAAGAAAGTTCATTTTTTGTGATTTTTTAATTATATTTTACTTTTATTGTCTAGGAGTTATTTCAACCTTTTTAATTAAGTAATTAATTCGTCTATTTCTGTATTTTTGGAAACTTGAACTTCTTTGCCTTTAATTATTTATATGTAGTTCTAACAATAATGCTATTATAGTATTGTTTTGTTTTAATATAGTTTTATCAGCCTGACTTGAGTGAAGATACCTAAAAATCCTTCTGGTTATTTACTATGGATAACACAAAGTAAAAGAGAAACTAAACATTTCGTAGCCGCATGTAATACTCTGATACCAATAATAAGAGGCAGTTAAAGTTAAATGAGTTTTCAATAAATTATGAGTAGATTTGTTGGCTTAAATATGTTGTAAATCCTACTCAATACTCCCCCTCTCTTGTAGTTTTACCATGTTTAGTCTGCTTTTTCCCTTTTTTTTCTTTTTTTTTTATCTTACCCCGTTAATCTCTCTCCCTTAACTTTTGTTGTGAACAACTTCTTATTTAACCACACCCCAGAATATTCATCTGGCCATCAACTTCGTCCTTTGATTTAGGTGGACTTTTTAAATCAGGATTCCTAAGAATTTATAGGTTAATCCATCGTTGTTTTTAAGAAGTTAAGAGGTTAACCATATACTAAGGATAATAATTTTAAGAAAGCAATATTTATATTCACATGATGTACATAATCATAAAAATTCAAACAATAGTAATCATATTTTTGATGGGGAAGATAAAACATATAATAAAGACTTACATGATGTAACTGAGAGAGAGGTTTCCCTTTCGGGAACCCTCTAAGAACTTTGTGAAAACTTGAAAAAGACCTTTGTTAAATCACACTTAATATTATACAAACTTGGTTCCATACATACGGTGGATTGGTTTAAGTGGAAGGGTTTTAAACATGAAGGGAAGAGGAATATGTTGTGGGTTCGTTAAAGGTTTTTCTTCGTTCTCTCTTCTACTAACTACTTAAGTCTTATATAGACATAAGTGAAAGAAAAGAATGGACTCCAACATACTACGTGGCCTAAGAACAAATGGTCGACACTTAAAAGATAAGATTCGTCAATAATGCAGGTCGGGTACACGTTGGGCCCCATCATCACATGCATTATTTTTTCTTTTTACAGACGTGTGCTTCAACAGTTTTCTCTTTATTGAAGGGTAGTGATAAAGGAAGCACTCTGGCACATTACAAGACTAATGTGGGCATACCCACATGGTACACTTTATCTTTATATCATATCATACTGCCTGATGCTTATTCTTCCACATATTTATCTTTTCTACCATTTACTTGTCTTTGTCTGACTAGGTGTCCAAGTTGTGAAGTGCGACAGAATCAAAACTCATTCCTGAGTCATTATCTTGAGATCCTGATCATCTTGGGGATAAGTAAAGTTGCCATTAAATCCATCTCCTTCTTCTTCTGAACTTGGCTGGTTATCTGGATTGTTCTAACTATCTATGTTGGAAACTACTCTGTCCATACTTGTGCTTAGGTTGTCTTTGCTAATTATATGTTTATCTGATTCTTGACTATTGAAAAATCTTTCTAAAGTCTATTTTATTATAGTCTCAATTCTTTCATTTTTCTTTTTCAAAATCAAAGTCTTTTTCAAAGTATTATTACAAGTTTTGGGTAATTTTTGTTTTGATGAAGAACAACCTTCATCTTCACTTTATGGAAAAGTGACAGCCATTAACGGATTTGATGCATCTTTACCGGCTACCGTTTGAATCGGACTAGCTATACTTCTATCTGATACAATGGATTTCTTTGCATTCAATGGGGAATGCACACCCTTCTTATCAATTTTTTATTGAGATGGAGAACTCGAAGTCTGAGAACTTGCATTTGTCTGAGAAACATTAATCTTGTCTTTCCAAGTTTGCACTTGTTCCTTATGTCTAGTATTTCCAAGAAGAAGGGCCTCTTTATGGGCATTAAGTCTCTTGAAGGCTTCTGTCATCGTGGAACAGTGGTCACAAAAAATTATTTTACCTGTGTCTTTCTGGATATTGTATTGAGGTATTTGATTCGGATTTTGTCTGAGGGCTTGAGTTATATAGTAATTTGGCCCAAGGTATCCTCTAGCATAATCCATTGCTTTAGAAAAATCATTAAAACCTTTAAAAAATGGGTGTTTAACCCCAATTATAGATTCTACTACTTCTATCCAAGTTTGAAAAACACCATTGGTTTTACCATGTATGACTACGTAATATTTAAATCTATTTTCTCTACTTTTATCTATTATTGGCACAGAGCATTAGCTGCGGCTACGAAATATTTAGTGTCTCTTTTACTATGTGTTATCCATAAATTATCAACTAAACATCTCTGCGGTTTATCTAGAACACAGTCTGGTTTAACTCTAAATGATAAATTACATGATGGATCCGAGATTAAATTAATTTTTCCAAAATAAATTCTCTCCATCATTTCTATAGAGTTTTGTGGTCTAAAATTGATATTACCTAGTAGAGTCTGAGCATAAGAGTCTTGAGCTAGGGCTTTGCCCTTGTCTGGTGTCGGTTGGCTTGTTGGTCTCATGCTGAAATAAATGTTAATTAACCTATTTAGTCTTAATTTGCAATCTACTCAGCTGATCTGCTAATTCGTTATCCTTTTCTTTTACGTATTCAAACACAACATTTTTATATACTGATATTGTATCCAAGAAATTAAGTTATCGTCTTCTACTGCTAGCTTTATCATTTATTTTTTGATGAAATTTAACTATTGCCACACAGTCAGTTCTTACTAACACTTCTTTATTTAAGATGTATAATTTGAAACAATTTAAACCATATATTATTGCTAGTACTTCTAAGTATATGCTACTCGTGTTTCCTTTTTCTTTGTATAAACCGCTTTGATATGCACAAATATTTTCTTCATTTTTACTATTGTATTTATTGGGTTTGGCTTTTAGCATAGCTGCCCATCCTAATTTACTTCTGTCTAGCTGAATAATTAAATAATCTGATTCTAAAGGGATCTTTAAGTCTGGAATATTTTTTACCTTTTCTTTAATTTGTTGTACTAATTTAATGTCCTCTATATTAAAATATTTTTGTCATTTACTGCCTGTTTTTGCGTATAGCGGTCCTGCTATTTTTCCTAAATCTTGAATGAAATTTCTTGCGTAATTTACTAATCCTAAAAATTTTTAAAATCTTTAATGTTTTCTAATTTATTTGGCATATCTAATACCTTCTTTGCTATGTGAGGTTGAAGTTTTATTCTTCCTTCCCCTAAGGTTACTCCTAAGAAATTAATATGAGTTTTGCATAGTTCCATTTTCTTTTTACCAATTATTATTCCGTATTAAACAAATAATCTAAAAATAGTTGGTAGATGTCCTAAATGTTCTTGTATGTTTTGGCTAAATACTAAGATGTCATCTACATATACTAATACAAAATTCTTGTATTCTCCGAACATATTATCCATTTTTCTTTGAAAGATGGGCGGAGCTATTTTTAATCCAAATGTCATAGCTAACCATTCAAAATGCCCTCCGGGACAAATGAATGTTGTCCATTCTATGCTATCTGGTGCATTTGTACTTGCCTGTATCCTGATTTACAGTCAAATTTACTGAATATCTTTTTACCTTGTATCCTATTGATTAATTCACCTTTGTCTGGTAATTTATATGCATTTGTTCTAGTATTATCATTTAACCTTTTGTAATTTATCACCATGAGAACATTACCTCTTATTTGTTTCCTATGGTTACTTACCATGAAGGCAGCTGATCTATGTCTAGAAGTTGATCACCTTATAACTTCTAATTTCAATAATTCTTTTATTTGTTTATCGAATTCTTCAGTGTCTTTATTATTTATTTCTATTGTTGCTGTCTTTATTATATATTCAGGGTTAATAATGTCTAGTTTACACATTATTTTATTAGCACCCCAGTGTACTAATGATTTTCCTCCAATTATTTCCATTTCATCTAAGATTGCTACTATGTTATCTAAATCTTTTGGACTATTTATCATTCTTATTCTATTTATTACTTTCTGAAAATTATAAAATTGTGTTTCAATGATTATTAGAGTGTAATTCTTTTCCATATTTTCTAAATATTCACATTCTTCAATATTAATTAGAGTATAATCTTCTAAGTATTCCTCTTCTAATTCTTTCTTCTCTTCACATTGGTTTTTAGAGGAACATTGGTCTCCATCCTTACAATTATCACAGGAAGATTGAGATTTTAAAATTAAATCTTGTTTAGATGTTCTATATTTTTCTCTATTGTTGGATAATTAATAGTTTGTACTGGAGTGTAAGTAGAGTTTCTAAATAACATTATAACATCTCTAGTTATTAGACATCTTCCTCTATTCTGTATTAGGAATTGCAGTCCAATTACAAAATCTTTTTTTATATTTAAGTCTCTTACTAGTATTTTATAAGCATTATAACTTAGATTATAGAATTCGTTGCACTTATTTATAAAACTTACTTGTGCTTTTTCGATATAATAATTATAAATATTATATGATCCATCTATTTGTACAGTCGTTATTGATTTTTTCAGGGTTTTAAGTACATTTTGTGGTATTATTCTTTTGTTTTCTATACGGCTCGTACATACTGTGTCTATTAATCCTAAAGTTTCTATTTCAATATCTTGAATTCTTATTTTTGCGCGTACTTTCATCGTCGTAAAATCTTTATCTTCATTGCATATTAAAGTAGTATTTTCTTCTACATTCAAAAGTTCTGTTTCTATTTGTTCTAAATGTACTGTTCTTTGTGTTTCTAATTCATCTTCATTTATTATAGCTTTTCCTTTTTCTAGTGCTACTAGTCTTTGTTCTAAATCATTTACTCTGGCTTCTAAAGTTGCGATTCTTGAGTTTGTAATCTGGTTATTTACTTGTTTTTGTTCATTAATTATTTCTGGTTCTATTTTTATTTTTAGCTTATTTTCTATGCAATTTACACATGCTTCCATATAACATTTTGTACATTTAGCTCTATTGTCTTTACTCGGGTACCAGTTACATATGCGGCATTGATTACTGTCTATTCTTTTTTGTCTTTGAACATCGTGTATACAACTTTTTACAACATTCATTAGATTGCTTATTAATAAGTCATTTAAATTTAACTCATCTGCTTCTTGTCCTATTTTATTTATTAAATTATCTTCTTCTGAGTCTGAAGAATCAGAGTTTTGTATGTCATCTATGTTTATACTCATTATGGAATATATACTTTTGGTATCTGACATATATTCGTCTACATTTAATAGGGTCTCTTGAAAGTCTTCTATTAATTGCAAATTTCTAGTTCTATTATTATTTCTTTTTGGACATATATTTGCCAAATGTTCTATGCTTCCACATGTATAACATTCTAATTTGTTTTTATAATTTCTATCATTCCTATACTTTATAACATGTCCGTGTTTGTTTAGGTATGGCTTCTTAGCTGATGATTTACGCAAGTAGTATTTTTTACGATAGTGTGGTTTATTGTATTTTCTTTTATACTTTTTAGATTTCCCTACATCATTATCATAACTTTGAGTTGTATATATAATAGATTTGCAGAAGTTCATTTCGTTTTTCTTTAGTTGTTTTTGTATTTGAATATTTGAACACTTTTCTGTTAAGATATCCATTACATGTATTTTATGTCCTATGGTCCATTTAGCATGTGGATTTTGAACTACACCATCTCTTTTATACCATCTATCTTATATTTCTCTTCCTAAAGCTCCTGCTAGTTTATGAAAGAGTTTTTTTTACCTAATTCTTCATCAAAAGTATTTCCACTAATTGTACAATAATAAAAGTAGTCACTTAAAAAGTTCTTTATATGTAGCCAACTTGAAATACTTAATTGTTCTAATTTTATTAAGGCATTTCTTTGTAATGCTAACAAACCACTATTCGGATCCTCCCCTGTTAGTAAACTGTGTGTTTTATTTGTAAAATAATAAGGGTTTGGTCCTAGTGATACTAATTCCTGAAAATCATGTGGAGAATTTATCTTGAAAGCTTCCCATACGGCTTTTGCCAATTCTCCTAAGAAGGTTTCCATATATTTGTACATTGTTTCGGTATCTGTTCTGTATAATGTCTTAAATAATCTGCTACTACTATTCCTTTCCATAAGTCTATTACTGTAATCCACATTTGTGGATTATGTGATGCTATATTTAGTATTTTTCCTTTATTACCTCCTTCCTGTAATCTAATAGGTTCTTCTATTGGCATTTTTCTTCCTGCCGGTCTTATATTTTCTTTAATTTTTGTATCTAGATTTATTCTAACTGCTCTTCTTCTTGGTACATTACCTGTACTATAATCTATTGGTTGGGTATGTGGATTAGTTTGTTGGAATGGACTAGCACTTGTTGAGCTAGTTGCTTCCATTTCTGCTAATTCTTTAGGACTTATCATGGATATTATATCTTCATCTTGTCTTTCGAAGGTTGTAGAGATAGTATCCATCATTTCGGTTCTATATCCTAGATTATCATCCCTTTCTGAACAAGTTTTAAAATGTTTTGTACATTGAGTTATGTTCATATTTCTTTTCTTACACCCTTTACATTTAAATGTTATATATCTATCTTCTTCAGCTAATCTTTGTGCTTCTTCTATTGCTTTATCCACTTCATATCCTTCTTGTAGTATTTCTACATTCATGAATTCTTGTTCTATGGTACTTTCAGTTTCGTTATCTTCTAATTTCTTTTGACTTGTGTAATTATAGTCTGTAAATCTTACTGATGTTTCTCCTTTACTAGTAGTATACATTAAATAAGTTTCGAGTTTAAATACCTTTGGCTTATTGAATTTTTCTAGATTCCATTCTAACCCTGTGTATTCTTCTAGTTTTATCTGTATTTAATATCTAATTCTAAGTTGTCGATATCTTTTATTAACTTTCCCTATTCTTCTATGAGTCTACTATTGATGAACCAATTGTTATCTTTTGTTAAGATGGTTTCTATCCGGACTCGTCTTTCTTTTAGTTGCTTTAATATTTCCTTAATTTCTCTTCTGTAGTTAATTTCGTCGTATAACCAACTTTGTCTTAGTCGAATTCGTCTTATGTATTCAAGAGGCATATATTATCCTAGAGGAACTTTATTTGTCTGTCTTTGATAATAGTATGTTCTGTAATAGGAATTTTCTATTCGTATGTAATTATATTCTAATTCTTATTTAATGTCCTTTAATTGTTCTTTAAGATTTCTTGATTCTATCTTATCCAAAGTGTCTTGATTTTTGTTTAATTTGTCCTGTATACTTTCTATAGTTGCTATTAATCTTAATTCACTTTTTCTTAACTCTAATAATTGTGATGATGATGTTGTTATTATTATTATTTTTTCAATATTTCTATTGGTGATGCTTTAGTTGTTCCTTCTGTGTTTTTGTCAGATCTTAGTACCTTTTAACTTTCCTCAGTTAAATTTGATAGCAATAATTTTACTGTTCCTAATAATGTTCTTTCAATGTATTCTGGTGTATCTGTTGTGTCTATACTATTATCTAGTAATTGTTTTGATATATATCCTACCCATAGTTGTATCGTCTTGTTTGTATCTATTACACAGTCCAAATTTAAGAAGTTGTAATTTTTATTAACTATTTGTTTTGGTGTCCATCTATATTCATTGTTTGGGTTGTACTTCTTAGGCTTATCTTTGTAATTATATATTGGTTTTTTTATTTCTGATATACTAGATATTATTTATTATGTACTAGGTATTATATTTTTGTCATCCCTTTTATCAAGAGTATTTAATTCTATGTTTGTTTCTTCTATTTTTTTATTGACTGCTTCTTCTTTTTCCTTAATTTCTAGATCTTCTATTTTTTAAATTTCTAGCATCGCGCAGTGCAACTAGAAAGGTCTCTGGAAGTTCCTGTAAAGTTAAGGGTTTAAAAGCAATTTGCACTAAGCCAATATGCATAAAATTATAATAATGTTTAAATATATCAATATCATTTTTATTAAGTAGTTTAATAGTTTGTTCATCAGCATTCAAAGCAATAGATTATTCGGTGGTTTTTATTAATTGTTTATATTTGAATTTATCGAACTAATACGTCTTATAATGGTGATGCAATATATGAATAGAACATAGATGGATTGTCTGATACGCAAATCTCTATTCTTGTTCATTGTATGTTAATGTATTCTACCATAGCAAAAGCCACGGCATCTGCCAAAAATCGTTCAAGACGTAATGATGAACCTATTTGTAAAATGATAGTTGTTGGTTTTACTGGCCAACTTCGTGGTTGGTGGGACAACTTCTTAAACGCAGAAAAAAGAAATGCCATTTTTACTGCTAGGAATAACACTCCTGGCGAAGACCAAAGAACCGATCGAAATATAAAAGAATTTCAAATAGCTTAATGACTGCATGGAACCTTTTACGCAAACAACGGACCTGTCAGAGATTCAATAGACTTATGTTAAACCCATGTGTCTAGAAGTTCTAATTGTACAAAAAGTCATAATAATAATAATAATAATAATAATAATAATAATAATAGTAATAGTAATAGTAATAATAATAATAATAATAATAATATCTATAATAATAATAATAATAATAATATCTATATATATATAAAAGTAAAACTAAAATATGACAAGATTCCAAGTGACAAAATATTAGAATAGCCACGTGGTAGTTTTTAGGATAGTTTTAAAATATAGTAATAAAAGTTTTGAATTAAAATATTAAATATTT
>NC_061116.1:46437082-46539974 GCF_002878395.1 Capsicum annuum
ATAATAATAATAATAATAATAATAATAATAATAATAATAATAATAATCATCTCTCTCCCTCTCTCTCTCTATATATAAATGTAAAACTAAAACAAGAGAAAATGCCAAGTGACAAAATATTAGAATTACCACGTGGCAGCTTTTAGGACAGTTTTAAAATATTGTAATAAGGTTTTGAATTGAAATATTAAATATTTGAATTTGAAACACATTAGCCTTTTTAAAAAAATCATTATCTTAAAATAGAAATCTTAATTGAAGAGTTCTAATAGGCTTTTACTATTTGAAACTTTTCTCTTCTAAAATACAAATGCAATAAAATATATTTAAATATAATTTATTTACATATCAATAGAAGCTAAAAGTTTTATTAAAATAATAATAATAGTTAGTAATAGTAGTACTACGTAGGATATGTAGTAGAAGTAGTAATAATATAGTTAGTATAAGAAGTAGCACTAAGTAGGATTTAATAATAATAATAATAATAATAATAATAATAATAATAATGTTATAAAACAAGAAAGAATAAAGAAAAAGAGTAGAGAGAATAGAGAGAGTGATTCTTATTTCTCTTCTTGAGGGATGAGAGATTATATGATTGTAAATATAATGAACAAAACTCCTCTATTTATAGGAAAAATTTATTCCTAGTCTGAGTAAAAGACAAATGCTTCAAATCCTAATAGATATCAAAGTAGATCTTGATAGATATTCACTATAATATAAATACATTTATAACACTCCCCCTTGAATGTCTAATTGGTAGATAATATGCCTCGTTAAAACCTTACTAGAAAAAATCCAGTAGGAAAAAAAATCTAGTGAAGGAAAAAGAGTACACATCTCTAATAATACGCATTTCGGCTGCCTCATTATAAAACTTACAAGAAAAACCCAGCGGGACAAAACCTCATAAGGGAAAAAGAGTACAGCGCGTATTAACTCCCCTTAATGAGAACATCCTTGACCTTTGCATCTTGATCTTGTGCAGCATCTTCTTGAAAGTTATAATTGGAGAAGATTTGGGGAATAAATCAATCACATTGTCAGGTTGAACGAATTTTTTGCATGTTAATATCATAATTCATTTGTAGCTCATGTATGCAGAAAAACTTTGGCAAAATATGCTTCGTTCTATCTCCATTTATGAATCCCCCCTTAAGATGTGCTATGTATTCTGAATTATCTCTGCATAAAATTATGGGTAGATTGTCATATTTCATGCCACATTTTTCTCGAATGAGATGTATCATGGACCTCAACCATACACATTCTCGGCTTGCTTCATGAATAGTTATTATCTCAGCATGATTTGATGAAGTGGCTACGATAGACTGCTTTCTATATCTTCAAGATATGGCAGTACCACTATATATGAACACATAGCCTATTTAAGACCGAGCTTTATGCGGGTCAGATAAGTACCGAACATTAACATGACCAATAAGATCAGGACTATAATCTTTAGAATAAAACAAGATCATGTGTTTTATCCCATTTTAATGTCTCATAGTAGGAGCAGAAATATACCTTGGTAACAAATTGACTGAAAAGGCTATAGGCCTTGTAGTATTTGCAAGGTACATGACTGCATCAATTCCACTAAGATATGGTACTTCATAACCAATCCAATTCGATATATTTCGAATTTCAGTAAATAATCTATTACTTTGAAAACTCTCCAAGAGTTCCAATAATGTTCAAGCAATAAGCTTATACAATATAAGGATTATAAATAAGTTTCCCAAAAACTTTTATATGCTTCAAGCATTTTGAATCCTTAAAAGTTTTTCACATAAGTTTTGTCAAGTGACAATATTCAACATTTCATGAGTGACATCTTCAAATATCTGAACTGCAAATCAAATAAGTTTAATACTTATCAAGATGCATCCTTTCTTGTCACTTGATAAATGTTTCTACCTCAGCATGTTTAAATTAACATAGAATTAAGATCCTCGTAATCTTTCACAATATTGCGCCAATATTGTGTCAAATATATTGATGATATATCATTTAGTATCGATTCACAATGCGACATAACATTTTGAGATCTCATCACTTCATTATTTTCAGGTACATGAACCTCTCATAAGGTTTCATAAAGTGTTATGTCGTAGGCTCTTCAAGAGCTCATTGCCTTCTTATTATGATTATTTGGTCCTTATTTTTCAAGGACTATTTCATTTGGAACCGATCAGTCTACCATGCTTCACGCATGCATAAACTTTGTCCTTTAGGAACACAAAATAAGAGTACTTGCGCTTAATATGAGATGCTTTCAGCATTTGTCTTGAATTATCTTTTGGATGAGGATATGGTGATAATTCCTAACATATTTCATAGCGCTTATAATCTCCCCCTTATTTTAGGAAAACTAACATACATCCTCTACTTATTTGAGGAATCCATCTTTATGCATTATGGTATATTCATTAATCGTATACCGCACATCAAAATTATTAGATGGAATAATTGGTTTCCGACCTTGAACCAATTGAGAAGGAAGACATAATCATAATTTATTGGTCTAATGCACACAAATGCTATTGCAAAATATCATATTTTAGACCAATACATTAAGTTTTATTCTCATTAATAATGGTTTAGCTATTTATCGAAGGCATTCAATGCCAAACCATCATCATCAAGATAACTTTCTTAATTGCACAATCTGAAAATTATGTTCTTAACTCAATTTTATTGAGCAAGCAACTTTATGAATGTCAAACTGCAGGTTGACAATGAATGTACATGTGATCATCTTATTGATGCATCTTTTCAACATATCACATGATATATGAACGGGCCCTTATTCACCTTTTATAATTTTCAAATTTGAAGTGATCCAATCCCAATATTAGTTGGTCCAACCAACTTATCATGAGAGCAAACGATATAAACAATTCTTGAAGAATCTTCTAGTTCTTAAATTCATGCACATCTTCGAGATGTCACAATCGTTCATATCAATTTATGAACTTTTATTCTAGTAAACTCCAAGTTTACCATGACATGTACTTTTTCTTTAGTAAATTTCAGATTTACTATTACATGAATAAATTTCAGTTTTACTACTTCAGAAGTAGATTTCAAAATTATTCAACCTCTTTCAAAGGTGAGTCGTGATACAATCATAATCAAGTGCACGTTTGCATTAATAATTTTTTCATTCCCCAGGAATGGAATATAATCGTGCCTTAAGTCTATTAAATTTTGATAGCTTAGAACCTTTTTCAAAATATTACTACTTCAGGAGCAAATCGAGGCATACATATAATCTAGAGAATTTTTCTCTAACATATCTTATGATCATCATACGCTTGTGAAAATATCATCACTTTTGATGATCATTATCATATTGTCCCTCCACGCGTATATTCGTGCATTCAATCACTTGTCTTCTTTCAGACATATTATGCACTGCTACCACATACACCTCAAGAATGAAGTAAGTTGTCATATTTCAGACTTACATATATTGCTACCATATTTATGGAATGGAGCATATTCAATGGGTTGAATTTCATGACTTTTCACCCAATACCCATGATTTTGCCTTAGCCATCATAATATCATCAATATGGAATATTGAGATTCAAACTCAATATCTTATACATATAAAGGCGTCTTAGGCATAAATCGATGGGACTTGAACCTAACATATTATCATCCTTTTTGATAATATTATTTTTGAGGAATAAATTTAAAATATAAATGGTTCTAAACCAATTATTTTTCCTCAAATCCAATAATAATTACATTAATAGTAGCAAAAGAAAGATAACATACAGAATTACTAACTTTGAAATCCTTCAGATTTATAATCTCACATATTTGCCAGAGTCTCATGCTGATAACATAAATTAGTTAGAGGCTCAAAAACTTGTGTAGCCACGTACGGACAAATCTCAATTGGTAAGAGACTTCGTACAGATCTCAATTGGTAAAAAACTTTGTGCTGATAAAGTGTTATAAAACAAGAAAGAATAAAGAAGAAGAGTAGAGAGAATAAAGAGAGTAATTCTTATTTCTCTTCTTGAGGGATGATAGATTATATGATTGTAAATACAATGAACAAAACTCCTCTATTTATAGGGAAAATTTACTCCTAGTCTGAGTAAAAGACAGATGCTTCAAATCTTAATAGATATCAAAGTAGATCGTGATAGATCTTAATAGACATTCACTATAATGTGAATACATTTATAACAAATAATACTAATAATATTAATAATAATAATAATAATATTTTTTTCTTCTTTGTTAAAACTTTGAAAAAAATATTTTCTGAAAAGTTCTCATCATGGTTTAAAGAACTCATTTGAGATCTTTTTCTTGTCGGAGATCCCAAACTAAAGTCAACTTTGTCATGATTCATTTTAAACCTATGGAAATATCAATTTCGGATTCTGTTGGATCTAAATCAGAAACAACACTAGCAATATTATCGCTATCGATTCTGATATTATTCATTCTAGAATTTTCTCTAATTTGGGAAGTAGAAGCTCTAGATGGAGAATTTACAATATAATCAACAGGAGGTATATAAAATGATGTTGATCTTGTTAATATTGATGCAGATGAGATATGAAAATCATTAGCTCTATTCATTAGAGATAAAGAATAAAAAAATCTGATCTTAATAGTACCATCAGCGGTCTATTCTACTTCTGTTATCTCACTATTGAGATTATTCTGAGGAGGAGCTGCATCTTCAAGAATTCTTTCTTTCGGGAAGTCAATTTCATCCCATTTAATAGGTTGTCTAATAACAACTTTAGACCTACCAAAGTTGGTTTCCATCATAATGGTTTCATTCTTGAAATCCATCATGTTACACATAGGATTCAAAGTATAAAGAGGTTTATAGTACATTCTATAACAAATACATATAACCTCAGTACCTGGCATGTAATTATAACCATGCAATTTAATGCTCAAAATCAAAGCATTCAATGAATTCTAATCATTAACTGAAATTTTCAAATTAGGATAAGCATTAAAATAAATAGGTCTATAGGCCAAGCTTGTTTGGACAGTCCCTATGAAAGACTTTTTTCAATCTTGATTTCTACCATCTCGTAAAGATACTATAAATCTTTTTGGTAGACCTCTTAGGGTTAGTGGCTTAAAAGCGAGTTTGATTAACCTAATATGCATGAATATATAAGATTCTCTATATGGAGCTAAATCATTTTTAGATAATAACCTGAAAGTAGCATAGTTGCTGTCAACAGTGATGGTTTCCTCAGTGATCTTAACAATTTATTTAAGACCCAATTTTTCAAGAGTAACCATTTGGTATATTACCCTGGGTTTAATCTCTGGGATCATCCACTTATTAAGTAGATCCAATTGTTAAGTCATATCATATTCCTCATTTTTACTGTTTTTAACAGTATTATGTTTCCTCATGATATTCATGATGAAAGAAGTGTTGAACATATAGCAGCTACGGATTCAAGTATGCCATAGCTCTGATACTAAAGTAAGGACCGGATCTCCTCAAGTGATATTCTAGGAACATTTACAAGCAAAGCATAAAATTATAGTCATAGCTTTGATTCAAAACGGGTCCAAAACCCAACCTTTAATGCCTCCCTGGCTAACAGGCCTTTCAATTAGACCTCCGGCATGAAGCCTAAACCAAAACTATTACTACAAGTCTATGAATTGCGACCATAATATCATTTGGATTATTTTATTCTTATTTGAATAACGTATGTCATATTATACTAGTAACATAGTCAACCATAGTTCAACACTAAGTATTTAGCCTATCATTAGGATATGATAAGTACATAAATTAAAATTTAAAACTACAAAAATTTTAACACCTTTATAACAGATGGTTGTGCTCAGAACCAGAGCTTTATTTAAAACCAAGAAAAATATAACAAGAGCGTAGAGAGATAATAGTAGAGAGAGTGGTGGTTCTAAAACCTATTCCTCAAAATAAAATTGGACTTCCTTATATAACCGATGCTCCAAGAAAACAACAAAAGAAAATTATTGGCCTTTACTATTTACATCGGCCCTTACTATTATATATGGCCTTTACCTTTATAAAAAGTCAGTGGATCTGCCATCAAGATGTGTCCCCTAATAATGCTATTAGCAGTGGGGTCTTTAATTATTTTATTTTTCCCTTTGCCTTTTGTAGACATGGAAGATTCTTTCAGTGTGTCCTGAAACCGCTTCAAGTATTCATTCAGATCTAGTTCTTAATCACTCAAGATGCTTTGGGATTCCCCAGCTAAGCATTCTCCTTCGTTTTCCATAGTATGACCTGCGGATGATATGGACATATTTGAAGGACATCCCTAATCGAGATTCCTTATTAGATCTCACTTGACTTTTTCCATATATGAAGCCAGTATCTCTGATTTAGACATTGTTCCTTTCTTCATTTGAAGTTTACGAGCAATGTTCTTGAATGGACTGTGTTCCTCTTGTTCATATAATGGAGCCATCTCTTTCTGCTATTTATATCGAGTAACAACTATTTTTATTGTTTCAATTAATCGGTGGCTATGAACATTTCCATTTGCAGTTTGTTGATTTAACTTACTCCAGAATTTAGTATAATAAATTCTCATTAAACATGGGAGATTGTCGAGGTTTTTTTTTTACCTCTATGGATCATTTCAAGATCCAAGGAATGGAGAATTCGATAAAAAAAATACATTGTCGATATTTCTTCAAAATACATATTCTCTTTCTGCATTTTGAGAAGTATTGGTGATACTTCTATCCAATCATTATAAAGACTATTGAAAGGTTCAGGCAAAGTTTTTGCCGAAGGACCATACAAGATCCACCATTGAGCAAACCAATTTGGTATGCATTGTTTGTAGACATTTTCACAAACTTTGATAAACCATAAATAAGATCTCTCAGGATTCTTACAAAATAGAGTCTTATTGAAACTCTCAACATAATCCCAGTAATTATATTTAACTGTGATTTTTTGTTGTTCAGGATGAATATATTCCTTTTCTTTAAGGATACTCAATCCCCATTCCTCAGAAGTGAAAATTTGTTTGTGTTTTGCCCCGATTTGCTAAACCAGAATGCTACACGATATTCATGACCTCGAGGGACCACAAGCTAACTCATGACTAATATCTGTACCTGTACACTGCATAATATACTTCTAGAATGCGGAAACCATGAACAATAGGCCATAAGATTCAACTAAATAGAATATCTGAAAAATAATAACATCCATATAGGGTAACAAATACCCAAAACAACTAAAAACTGAATCTAAAATCTAAACTAAATTTGAAAGCCTCTAAATACTGTCTGAAATAAGGATTGAAGGAACATGTCTCCAACTAACTCCGTCTAGCAAAATTGAACTGAAATAATGAATAAAATAAAATAATATCATCCTCGGATGTATGAAGACTCACTGCCACTCTATGTATTGGAATGTTACTGCTACTGCTGATCTGGAACTCATGACTGTGAACCTATGGTGCAACATGAAAGAAAGCACCATAGCGCAAATGCGTCAGTACGACTGGGAGTACTGAGTATACGAGTGAGGTAGGCTAAAAGCAAAAGGGTTTACATGCATGAACAATGCTAACTGACTGACTGATATGAATATAAGAGTACAAATATGCATACATAGTAACTAAAATAGTGAATACATGATATCTGGATCTGTACGCTAATACATGGTTTACTGTTATCTAACATGATTGATACTAAAATTTTGATAACATGGATGACTGTGTCTGACAGTCCTAATCTGTTAGAACTACCTGAGTTCCATACTGTAACTGAATTGATTGTAACTGATAGTCCTGGTATACTATAATCTGAAGAACTATCTGAGTTCTTTTACTGAGACTCGGACTGAAACTGTGGGAGGTAGTTTCTTAACTGACATGCCCTAATAATGCATATAGCTAGGTTGGGGTCCAATCTCTACCCCGGCTAGAAGGGTATCAATACCGCGCCACTGGTAAGGACAACTGTAAGTGACCCTTATCTGGCAGGTACTCGAATAAAAATGGTGGGAACCCTAAATTCACAGGTTAAGCCACCTTATCAACCCTAATCTGGAAGGTTAAGATGTCTTAACCTACGCTTGCTATGTAGTTCTATAACACAAGGATGACTACTAAGAATCACACCCTAATTTGGCAGGTGAGTTCTCATCCTTGGGTTCACTCGGTGCTAACTTCTACTCCCATCTGAAGAGACTGAACAAGATCTAACTAGTTATACATAGACTGAGTAACTGACTTCTGTTGACTCACGGAATAGTACTACTATCTGAGAATTTATTGAGATTATGAGATTTCTAAGATTTCCTGAGTCACATGACTGACTGAGTTATACAGATCATGGCTTGACTAAGATTATCATGATAACGTGACATGGCTCTAGGAACATAACTATATTTTTTGGGTACTAGTACCCCCAAGACTTGATGGAAGGAAACTGACACACATAACTGACTTGATCATAAAATGTAGTCCACAATTCACCATATCATAAGTAGGGGATTTCACACTAAGCATAGTTCTCAACATATTACGTATGGAAGGGAAATTCATGCAATATGTGTATATTTTCATAGCTTCAATATCATGCTCAATCCATATCACAACAATGACGCATATCATTCACGTGGAATTCATGTGAAATCATAAAGCATAGAGCATGGCCTTGTCATTTAAGAACTATTAAATCATGGGACATGAATTCTATCATCCTAGGTCTTTTATCAAATACTTTGTATGCATTCTTTTAGCTTAGGTGTGTTTTCATGAATTTCCTCATTTTAAACCACATAAAGTTCATGGATTTCAACTAAAGAACACATATACTTCATGAAAATACCTTTAGATATCATCTTGAAACTTAAACAACAATCATCAACATGTACATGGTCATATCACAACAAGACAATCATAATATAATATTTAAAACATGGTTCTTGAGCTCTATGAACAAAATGGATCCATAGATGAACACTACGCATACCTTAGATGGAAGATTCTTGATGATTGATGGAGAAATTTACTTGAATTTGAATCCCCAATTGAAAACCCTAATA
Organism: Capsicum annuum; assembly: GCF_002878395.1. Taxonomy (NCBI): domain Eukaryota; kingdom Viridiplantae; phylum Streptophyta; class Magnoliopsida; order Solanales; family Solanaceae; genus Capsicum; species Capsicum annuum. Next base: position 46,446,168 of record NC_061116.1, read on the forward strand.
TGTTCTTGAGAGGATTTTGAGAGAAAGAGTATGTTTTGGTGAAATAAGGGCTTAATTCTGTGTTTATGGAATATGTAGGGGTGGAAAGATGACCCAAATACCCCTCTAGATGCGTCAATTAATTTCTGTGAAAATTACCCGATTTGGGCCCCCGATGTGATGCGGAGATATCGCGTTGCCCACTGTTTATGACCTATAAACTCTTTGCGACATGGTGGAATCATGGAGAGACACTGAAAAGGACAAACGTCATTTTGGCTTACGGCGCGACGCACCACTGACTGAAAAGACACTGCTAGAACTTTAAATCGCCATAACTTCTTCACCGGGTATCCGTTTTAGGGGAATTTGGTATCGATGTAAAGCTTATTAAATTCTATACAATTTGGAGGGCATAAATCTTCAAAAATACCACCTATAAACCAAGTTATGCTTGTTCAAAAATGACCTATGTGAAATCACACATGAAACTTGGTGGATTCAAAAGTTATTAGCTTGACTTGCTCTAAGTGACTTTTATGAACATGCTTAACACATCAGAAGCTCTATTATAACTTAAATACTCATCCTAATTCATGTAATCCAATATGAATCACAGGATAGGAGGTTTCATGTGTAGGAACAACAGTTCATTTTCTAGCTTAGAAATATACGGGGTATTATAATATCTCCCCCTTGGAAACATTCGCCCTCAAATGAGATTGATTAAAATGGAGATAGGCGATAAAATTGAGTACGTGTAATACATACACTACTGGAACATGATCTTATGATGGACATGACTGATAAGCTAAACATATCATGCTGGACATGCATATCTAATGTATGAGTAACTGATCATGAATGCATAACTGAGATTTCTGATAACTAAGTTCTCCCAATGAGAATGCATATTTGATGCATGATTATACACTAGACTGATACACGAATGTATGACTGAATATGCAATGGTACGTGATACCAGAGTTGTGATAAAATATGAGCGTGAACTGAATACCAAGTTGTATACAATACTGAATGGGAAACTGAATAAGCTTAAGGAGAATTGTTACCTTGAGCTTGATCTTTATTGGCAGAGAAGAGGTGAGGATACTTGTTATGCATGTCTGCTTCTTCTTCCCAAGTAGCTCCCTCAACGGACTGATTTCACCAAAGAACTTTGACTAGAGGGACTTCTTTGTTCCTCAGTCTACGAGTCTTATAAGCTAGAATTTCAATTGTAATTTCCTCATAGAAGAGACTGTTCTAACTGTCAATGCTCTGAATAGGGACTTCGACTGATGGATCACCTATACACTTCTTGAGCAAAGAGACATGAAAGACTGTATGAACTGAGGCTAGATCTGAAGGCAATTCGAGCTCATAAGCTATCTTGTCTAAGCGACTGAGAATCTTGAAGGGATCGATATATCGGGGACTGATATTTCTCTTCTTGCTGAACTGCTTCACTTCTTTCATAGGAGAGATCTTTATATAGACATATTCATTGACCTCGAACTCGATATACCTTCTACGAATGTCAGCATACGACTTCTGTCGGCTCTGAGCATCCCGAAGTCTTTCTCTAATTAATAGGACTCTCTCTAAGGTGTCGAATACCAAGTCAGGCCCTATGACTGAGGCCTCACTAACTTTGAACCATCGGATTAGAGATGTGCACCTCCTACCATAAAGAGCTTCAAACGAAGCCATTTTAATACTGGAATGATAGCTATTGTTGTATGCAAACTCAATCAAAGGCAAGTAGTCATCCTAACTTCCCTTGAAATCAATTGCATACACCTTTAGCATATCTTCAGGAGTCTGAATGGTCCTTTCTGCTTAACCGTCTATCTGAGGATGAAAAGCTATACTAAGATGAACTTGTGTACCAAGACCCTTTTGGAATGCTTTCCAGAAGTGAAAGGTGAACTGGGTACCTCTATTTGAGTTGATAGATAATGGAACACCGTGTAATCTGACTAACTCCCTGATATAGAGTTTGGTGTAATCCTCAGCTGAATAAGAGGTATGGACTGGAAGAAAATGGGCTGACTTGGTCATTCTATCTACAATGACCCAAACTAAATCATGCTGATGACGAGTTTGAGAAAAACCCATCACGAAGTTCATGTTCACTTCTTCCCACATCTTAGTAGGAATGGTGAACTCCTGCATGGAACCACTAGGTTTTTGATGCTCTATCTTAACCTGCTGACTTGTAGGGAACTTAGCTATAAATTTTGCAATATCTCTCTTCATCCCACTCTACCAATAGATCTCCCATAGGTCGTGGTAAATCTTAGTGGCCCCTGGATGAATAGAGTATCGCGCACCATGCGCTTCTGCATGATTTTTCTACTTTAAATCATCTACACCTAGAACACAGAGATGACTCTGACAATGAATCACACCATATCCCCCCTGGGAGAAAACCTCTACTTTCTGATTCTGAACTGACTCTTTTAGCTTGACAAGGCTAGGATCCCTGTCTTGCTTTTCTTTCACCTTGGAAACTAGAGATGACTCTGAACTATCCTGAACACATACACTACCCTCTGAAGAATTAACTAAGCGAACACCTAGTCTGGCAAGCTGATGGATTTCCTGAGCTATTTTCTTCTTGCTATTCTCAACGTGAGAAACACTACCCATAAAGAGTCTACTGAGAGCGTCGGCCATAATGTTGGCCTTGCTCGGATGATAAAGGACACTCATGTCATAATCTTTCTAGAGCTCTAACCACTTTCTCTGAAGAAGATTGAGATCTTTCTGAGAAAAGACATATTAGACACTCTTATCATCTGTGAAGACATCTATATGAACTCCGTATAGATAATGCCTCCAAATTTTCAAGGAAAATACTACGGCTGCTAAATTAAGATCATGAGTAGAATAATTCTTCTTATGGGGCTTTAACTGCTTGAGGCATAAGCTATGACTTTACCATGCTGCATGAGGAAACAACCCAAATCTATTCTAGATACATCACAGTATACAACGAACCCATCTGAACCATCTGGAAGAGCTAAGACTGGAGCTGAGGTGAGTCGAGTCTTCAATTCCTAAAAACTCTTCTCGCAAGGATCTGACCACTGAAATTTGACCTTATTCTTAGTCAATCTGGACATGGGAGATACAATAGAATAAAATCCCTCAACAAACCGCCTGTAATAGCCAGCCAAACCCAAGAAACTCCTGATATCTAATAGAGAGACAAGGTGAGGCCAGTTTCTTACTACTTCGGTCTTCTGAGGATCTACTCTAATCCCATCACCAAAAATAATATGGCCAAGGAATGCTACTTACCTTAGCCAAAACTCGCACTTATTGAATTTAGCGAACAACTGGTGATCTCTGAGAGTCTGAAGAATAATTCTGAGATGGTCTGAATGATCACGCTCTATGTGGGAATAGACCAGGATATCATCTATGAATACTATGACGAACATGTCCAAGTATTGCTTGAACACACGGTTTATCAAGTCTATAAAAGCGTCTAGGGCGTTGGTAAGACCAAAGAACATAACTAGAAATTCAAAGTGACCATACCAAGTATGGAAAGCTTTCTTCGGGATGTCACATTCTCTAAATCTGAGCTGATGATAGACTGATCTGAGGTCTATATTGGAGAAATAATTGGCATCCTAAAGTTGGTCAAACAAGCCATCTATTCTGGGAAGAGGATACTTGTTCTTGACCATACTTTGTTGAGCTGACGGTAATCAATACATATCCTGAGAGAACTGTCTTTCTTGTGCACGAATAAAACTGGTACGCCCCATGGGGAAATACTGGGTCTAATGAATCCCTTATCTAAGAGATCCTTCAACTGATCCTTCAGTTTTTTTGAGTTCTGCTGGTGCCATTCTGTATGGCGGAATAGAAATAAGTTGAGTATCTGGAATAAGGTCAATGCCAAAGTTTATTTCCCTTTCGGGAGGAATGCTTGGAAGATCTTCGGGAAATACATCTAAATATTCGTTAACCACTGGGATTGATTCAAAGCTAGGAGATTCAAAATAAGAGTCTTTAACATGAACGAGATGATAAACACATCCCTTAGAAATCATTTTCCTTGCCCGAAGGTAGGAAACAAGTTGACCCCTAAAAAATGAAGTACTACCCTTCCACTCTAGGACGGGCTCATTCGAGAACTGAAATTAAACTATCTTATTTCTGCAACCGACTGTCGCATAAAAGGAATGAAGCCAATCCTGCCAAGAATGACATCAAAATCAGTCATCTCTAACTAAACTAAATCTGCTGAAGTGACTTTCTGAAATATCATAATAGGGCAGTTCCTGTATACCCACCGAGCTATGATGGTTTTACCCACTCGGGTAGAGACTGAAAGGGCTCTGTTAAAATTTCAGGACTGATTCTAAAATCGCCTGCTATATAAAGAGTAACAAAAGACAAGGATGAACCTGGATCTAGCAAAGAATAAACATGAACATGAAAAATCTGTAACATACCATTAACGATATCAGGAGAATTTTCCTGATCCTATCAGGTCTAAAGAGCATAGAGTCTGTTTGGGCGTCGCCCACTAGCAGCACTGGAAGTGGCACCCTGCTGATTTGGGCAACTGAACAGGGCTGTAGAACGATTCTTCTGACCCTGTAGACCTTACTGCAGACACTCTCTAATCCTATGACCTGGCTTTCCATAACTGAAACAAATGTCACTACCAGCTTTACAAGTACCCTTGTGGTTCTTACCATAAGCCTAACACAGGGGATCAGTTCGGGTACAGCTGACACTGCCCTGAGACTTAGAGCTTGGTGCTTGATCTCTATTGCCGTCTCTGAATTTCGAAACTGGGGCATTGGTGGAGGAAGGAGATGGAACTGTTGGCTTAGGATAGAACTGCGAATAATTTCCTCCTGATTTGGGTTGAGCAAAACTAAAACTGCCTGATCTTGCTCTCTTGTTTTGCCTTTCCCTAGGCCTAATATTTTGCTCCTCTCTTTGCTGAGCATATGTCATGAGCCTAGCTAAAGTCATATCACTGTTTAGCATCACAGACCTACACTCATTTACCATGCTATCATTCACTCGTGACACCAACTTGCTCATCTTAGCCCTGTGTTTGCAACCACATAAGGGACATATCTGGATAGCTGAGTAAATCTGAGACAATACTCTTTAACCGTTATATTTCCCTGCCTGAGGTTAATGAACTCATGAAATTTTACCTCCCTCAGCTCTTGGGGAAAGAATCTTTCTAACAAAGCTAGGAAAATATCCTCCCACTCTATAGGACCTGCACCATCTACCCTCTCAGACTTCCACTGTTTATACCAAGTGTGAGCAATATCCTATAACTGGTATGCGGCTAACTCGACACTCTAACAAGAAGTAACTCCCATGATGTCTATGATCTTCTGTACTTGATCAATGAATTCCTGAGGGTCTTTATTAGACTTAGACTCGAAGAAATATGGAGGGTTCATTCAGGTGAAGTCCCGAATCCTAGCTGTGGCTGAGTTAGCCACTGGATTGGCCAGAATAACTGGTGGCTGTTCATTTTAAGTAGCCACAAACTAAGCAAGTGTGGTGAATGCAGCCCTAAACTCCGCATGAGAAACATGTTCACCCAACGGATCTTCGGGCTGAGGAGCGGGCTGGTTTCTTCTCTTTGGAGGGATATTCTGAAATAAGAGAAGAACGGATTAGACTGAGAGTTTAACTTGAGATTATGCTCACTAGCACGACATGAATACTGAAAAAGAGGAAATTGTTCCTAAAACATCTCATAGCCTCTTGCACATAAATGTGGTGCGCAATATACCCATGCACAAGAGTCTACTAGATGCGGCTTTCAGACTTCCTAGGACTTTATTGAACCTTAGGCTCTGATACTTTGTAACGACCCGATTTTCTGAATCAGAATGCTACACGGTACTTATGACCCTGAGGGACCACAAGCTAACCCATGATTCATATCTGTACCTGTACACTGTATAATATACTTGTAGAATATGGAAAACATAAACAATAGGCCATAAGGTTCAACTGAATAGAATATCTGATAAATAATAACATCCATATAGGGTAAAAAATACCCAAAACAACTTAAAGCTGAATCTAAAATCTGAACTAAATCTGAAAGCCTCTAAATGCTGTCTGAAATAAGGAGTTGAAGGAACATATCTCCAACTAACTCCGTCTAGAAAAACTGAACTGAAATAATGAATGAAATAAAATAATATTATCCTTGGATGGATAAAGACTCACTCCCACTCTATGTAATGAAATGCTACAGCTACTGCTGATCTAGAACTTGTGACTCTGAACCTATGGTGTAACATGAAAGAAAGCACCATAGTGAAAATACGTCAATACGACTGGGAGTACTGAGTATAAGAGTGAGGTAGGCTAAAAGCAAAAGGGTTTACATGCATGAACAATGCTAACTGACTGACTGATATGAACGTAAGAGTACAAACATGCATACATAGTAACTAAAATCTTGAATACATGATATCTGGATCTGTATGCTAATACATGGTCTACTATTATCTAACATGACTAATACTAAAATTTTGATAACATAGATGACTGTGTCTGACAGTCCTTAATCTGATGGAACTACTTGAGTTTCGTACTGTAACTGACAGTCCTGGTATACAGAAATCTGAAGAACTATCTGAGTTCTTTTACTGAGACTGGGACTGAAACTGTGGGAGGTAGTTTCTTAACTGACATGCCCTAATAATACATATAGCTAGGTTGGGGTCCAATCTCTACCCCGACTAGAAAGGTATCAATACCGCGCCACTGGTAAGGACAACTGTACGTGACCCTTATCTGGAAGGTACTCGAATAAGAATGGTGGGAACCCTAAATTCACAGGTTAAGCCACCTTATCAACCCTAATCTGGCAGGTTAAGATGTCTTAACCTACGCTTGCTACGTAGTTCTATAACACAAGGATGACTACTAAGAATCACACCCTAAATTGGCAGGTGAGTTCTCATCCTTGGGTTCACTCGGTGCTAACTTCTACTCCCATCTGAAGAGACTGAACAAGATCTAACTAGTTATACATAGACTGAGTAACTGACTTCTGTTGACTCACGGAATAGTACTACTATCTGAGAATTTATTGAGATTATCAGATTTCTGAGATTTCCTGAGTCACATGACTGACTGAGTTCTACAGATCATGGCTTGACTAAGATTATCATGATAACGTGACATGGCTCTAGGAACATAACTATATTTTTTGGGTACTAGTACCCCCAAGACTTGATGGAAGGAAACTGACACACATAACTGACTTGATCATAAAATGTAGTCCACAATTCACCATATCATAAGTAGGGGATTTCACACTAAGCATAGTTCTCAACATATTACGTATGGAAGGGAAATTCATGCAATATGTGTATATTTTCATAGCTTCAATATCATGCTCAATCCATATCACAACAACGACGCATATCAATCACGTGGAATTCATGTGAAATCATAAAGCATAGAGCATGGCCTTGTCATTTAAGAACTATTAAATCATGGGACATGAATTATATCATCCTAGGCCTTTTATCAAACACTTTGCATGCATTCTTTTAGCTTAGGTGTGTTTTCATGAATTTCCCCATTTTAAACTACATAAAGTTTATGGATTTCAACTAACAAACACATATACTTCATGAAAACACCTTTAGATATCATCTTGAAACTTAAACAACAATCATCAACATGTACATGGTCATATCACAACAAGACAATCACAATATAATATTTAAAACATGGTTCTTGATATCTATGAACAAAATGGATCCATAGATGAGCACTACACATACCTTAGATGGAAGATTCTTGAAGATTGATGGAGATATTTTCTTGAACTTGATCCCTAATGGAAAACCCTAATGTGTTCTTGAGAGGATTTTGAGAGAAAGAGTATGTTTTGATGAAAGATATATAGGGGTGGAAAGATGACCCAAATACCCCTCTAGATGCGTCATTTAATTTCTGTGAAAATTATCGATTTGGGCCCCCAGCTCGACGTAGAGATATCGTGTTCCCCCCTCCCGGTTTATGACCTGGAAACTCACCGCGATGTGGTGGAATTTCAGAGAGACACTGGAAATTGACAAACATTATTTTGGCTTATGGCTCGACGCACCACTGACTGAAATGGTGCTGCTGAAACTTTAAATTGACATAACTTCTTTATCGGGTGTCCATTTTAGGCAAATTTGGTATCAACGGAAAGCTTATTCAATTATCTACAATTATGAGGGTATAAATATGAAATAATGACATCTATAATCCAAGTTATACTCATTCAAAAATAACCTATATGAAATGACACATGAAAATTTAGTGGATTCAAAAGTTCTTAGCTTGGCTTACTCTAAGTGACTCTTATTAACATGCTTAACACATCATAAGCTCTATTATCACTGGGATACTCATCCTAATTCATGTACTCCCATATGAATCACAGGATAGGAGGTTTCATGTGTAGAAACAACAGTTTATTTTCTAGCTTAGAAATATACAGGGTATTACAATATCCCCCCCTTGAAAACATTCGCCCTCGAATGAGACTAACCGAAATAGGGATAGACGATAAACTAGTGTATGTACAAGACATACACTAATAGAACATGATCTCATGACGGACATGACAGATAAGCTAAACATATCATGCTGGACATGCATATCTGATGTATGAGTAACTGATCATGAATGCATAACTGACATTTCTGATAACTGAGTTCTCCCAATGAGAATGCATATTTGATGCATGATTATACACTAGACTGATACATGAATGCATGACTTAATATACAATGGTACTTGATACCAGATTTGTGATGAAACGTGAGTGTGAGCTGAATACCAAGTTGTATAGAAGACTAAACAAGAAACTGAATAAGCTTAAGGAGAACTGTTAACTTAAGCTTGATCTGGATTGCCAGAGAAGAGGTGAGGATACTTGGTATGCATGTCTGCTTCTGCTTCCCAAGTAGCTCCCTCAACAGACTGATTTTTCCAAAGAACTTTGACTAGAGGGACTTCTTAGTTCCTCAGTCTACGAGTCTGATAGTCTAGAATTTCAACCGAAATTTCCTCATAGAAGAGACTGTTCTGACTGTCAATGCTCTGAATAGGGACTTCGATTGATGGATCACCTATACACTTCTTGAGCAAAGAGACATAAAAGAATGGATGAACTAAGGCTAGATCTAAAGGTAATTTGAGCTCATAAGCTACCTTACCTAAGCGACTGAGAATCTTGAAGGGACCGACATATCGGGGACTGAGATTTCCCTTTTTGCCGAGCCACTTTACTTTCTTCATGGTAGAGATCTTTAGATAGACATATTCCTTGACCTCGAACTCGGTATCCCTTCTACGAATATCAGCATACGACGTCTGTCCGCTCTGAGCAGCCCGAAGTCTTTTTGTGGTTAACTGGACTTTCTCTAAGGCGTCGAATACTAAGTCAGGCCCTATGACTGAGGCCTCACAAACTTCAAACCATCTGATTAGAGATCTGCACCTCCTACCATAGAGAGATTCGAACGGAGCTATTTTAAAACTAGAATGATAGATATTACTGTATGCAAAATCAATCAAAGGAAAGTGGTCATCCCAACTTCCCTTGAAATCAATTACACACGCCCTTAGCATATCTTCAAGAGTCTAAATGGTCCTTTATGCTTGACCATCTGTCTGAGGATGAAAAGCTATACTGAGATGAACTTGGGTACCAAGACCCTTTTGGAATGCTTTACAAAAGTGAGAGGTAAACTAGGTACCTCTGTTTGAGATAATAGATAATAGAACGCCATGCAATCTGACCAATTCCCTCATATAGAGTTTGTCATAATCCTCGGTTGAATAAGAGGTATGGACTGAAAGGAAAATGGGCTGACTTGGTCATTCTATCTACAATTACCCAAACTAAATTATGCTAATAACGAGTTTGAGGCAAACCTATCACGAAGTTCATGTTCACTTCTTCCCACTTCTTAGTAGGAATGGTGAACTCCTGCATGGAGCCACTAGGTTTCTGATGCTCTATCTTAACCTGCTGACATGTAGGGTACTTAGCCATAAGAAGTAATAGTAATACTACATAATAGTTAGTAATAGTAGTACTACGTAGGATATGTAGTAGAAGTAGTAATAATATAGTTAGTATAAGAAGTAGCACTAAGTAGGATATAACAACAACAAGAACAAGAACAAGAACAACAACAACAATAACAATAACAAAAACAAGAACAAGAACAACAGCAGCAACAAGAATAACAACAACAAGAACAATAAAAACAAGAAGAAAAAGAAGAAGCAGAAAAAGAAGAAGAAGAAGAACAACAACAATAAGAACAACAACGACAACAATAATAACAACAAGAACAGGAACAACAACAAGAACAACAAGAACAACAAGAATAATAACAAGAAGAACAAGAACAACAACAACAACAACAATAAGAAAAATAACAAGAACAATAACAAAAACAACAACAAGAAGTAGTAATAATAATAATAGTTAGTAATAGTAGTACTACGTAGGATATGTAGTATAAGTAGTAATAATATAGTTAGTATAAGAAGTAACACTAAGTAGGATATAAAAACAACAACAACAACAACAATAACAAGAACAAGAACAACAACAAGAAAAAGAACAAAAACAATAACAACAACAAGAACAAGAACAACAATAACAACAACAACAAAAATAATAAAAACAAGAACAACAAGAACAAAAACAACAACAATAACAAGAACAAGAATAAGAATAAGAACAACAATAACAACAACAATAAGAACAAGAACAACAACAAGAAGAACAATAAAAATAACAAGAACAATAATAATAAGAAAAATAAGAACAACAACAAGAATATTAAGAACAAGAACAAGAACAACAATAAGAACAAGAACAACAAGAACAACAAGAACAACAACAACAACAACAAAAATAACAAGAACAAGAACAAGAACAAGAACAAGAACAACAACAATAATAATAACAATAACAACAATAACAACAACAACAATAACAACAAAAGGCAAAGTTAGCAATTACGGCTGCTAAGATAATAACATTTGAGAGCTTGTATGTGGGGTTAGAGGAGAAAGGGGGAAAAAGTTGTATAGTCTTGCTAAGACTAGGGAGAGAAAGGGTCGTGACCTCGATCTAGTGAAGTGCATTAAGGGGAAATAAGGTAGATTTTTGGTGAAGGATGTTCGCATTAAGAAGAGAAGAAAGGAGTACTTTCATAGACTTTTAAATGAGGAGAGGGACAGAGACATCGTGTTAGGAGAGTTAGAGTGCTCGAAGGAGAACTGAGTGTTCTGTTATTGTAGATGTTTCAGGGTGGAAGAGGTTAAAGAGGGTATTCGTAGGATGTGGAGAGGTAGGGCGATGGGGCTTGACGAAATTCCAGTGGATTTTTGGAAGTATGCTGGTGGGGCAAGCTTGAGATGGTTGATAGATTTGTTCAATGTCATTTTTAAGACTATGAGGATGTCTAAGGCTTAGAGATGGAGTACGATGATTCGTTATACAAAAACAAGGGTGACATTCATAGTTGTAACAATTATAGGGGTATTAAGCTATTGAGTAACACTATGACGATTTGGGAGAGAGTGGTTGAACGGAGATTGAGAAAGGTCGCGTCTATTTAAGAGAATCAGTTTAGTTTTATGCCTGGTCGCTCGACGACAGAGAAAATCCACCTGGTGATAAGATTGGTAGAGCAGTATAGGGAGAGGAAGAGGGATTTGCACAAGGTGTTCATCGATCTGGAGAAGGCGTATGACAGAGTACCTAGGGAGGTGCTTTAGAGTTTCTTAGAGGCAAGAGGAGTTCTGATCACATATATCAGAGCTATTAAGGACAAGTATGAGAGAGGTAAGACTCGGGTGCGGACGGTGAAAGGAGACTCAGGGCATTTTCCAGTCAAGACTGGTTTGCATCAGGGGTCAACTTTTAGCCCGTTCCATTTTGTGTTGGTGTTGGACGTCCTGATGCGGAAGATTCAAGGTAAGGTTCTATGGTAGATGTTATTTACAGATTATGTAGTGCTGATTGACGAGATGCGGAGGGGTGTGAATGAGAAATTGGAGGTGTGGAGGCAAAATCTTGAATCTAAGGGGTTCAGGTTGAGTAGGTCCAAGACAAAGTATTTGGAATGCAAGTTTAGTGACTCGAGTATGGAGGACGGTGTGATGGTGAGGTTGGATTCCCAACATGTTTGTAAGAAGGATAATTTTAAGTATCTTGGGTCTGTGATTCAGGGGAATGGCGAGATTATTGAGGATGTCTTTAAAGGTATTGGAGCAGGCTGGATGAAATGGAGGATTGCCTCGGGAGTGTTGTGTGATAATAAGGTGCCCCTTAAGCTTAAAGGTAAATTCTACAGAGTGGCAGTCCGTCCGGCCATGTTGTATAGAGCGGAGTGTTGGCCAGTCAAGAACTCATATATTCAAAGATTGAAGGTGGTGGAAATAAAAATGTTGCATTGGATGTGTGGCCTGACTAAAGGGGATAAATTTCAGAATGAGACTATCCGAGAGAAGGTGGGAGTGGCTTTGGTGGAAGATAAGATGCGAGAAGGAAGGTTGAGATGGTTTGGGCATGTGATAAGGAGGGTCACAGATGCCCCAGTTCGGAGGTGCGAAAGGCTAGCTTTGGATGGCTTCAGGAGGAGTAAAGGTAGGCCAAACAAATACTGGAGGGAGGTTATTAGGTATGACATGGAGCTGTTTCAGCTTACTGAGGACATGACCCTAGACAGGATGGCGTGGAGGTCACTGATTAGGGTAGAAAGGCTAGTGTGAGTGGGTTGGTTATGGTTAGGTGTTAGGAGAGTTGGGTGTGGAAGGTTTCTTAGGTCGGTGAGTGTGTGTTACTACTACATGGGTATTCATTTTTCTTATTTCTTAGTTTGTTTGTTCGTTTTTCTCTTATTTCCTTTTCTCGGATATCTAGTGTTACTATTTCTTACCTTTGATTTTTGTTATGCTACCTTGGTATATTGTTCTATATCTTGAGCCGGGGGTCTATCGAAAACAACCTCTCTATTTCCTCGGAGGTAGCGGTATGGACTGCATACATTTTACCCTCCCCAAACCCCACTCTGTGGGAATACACTGGGTTTGTCATTGTTGTTGTATTAAAATTTCAAAATAAACCAATTCTACATATTTTGAGGTATGACTTCTTTTAAGAGTATTCTACATTTTTTTATAGTTTTAATTGAATATACAAAAATCTAAAGTTTATTTTAATAAGCTTAAAGATTAAGATAAAGTTTGCTAAAAAATATTTAGTTTGAAATTTTTTATAACATTTTTTATAATTTTAAATTGAAATTATAAATGAATAAATATTATGTTTAGAGATATAAATTATTTAAATTAGTAGTCTTTAGATAAAGATAAGTTTGTTGAAAATTAGTTTGTTGAATTAGTCTTAAATTTTTGAATTTTAAATTTCAAATGGAAGTTAGGATTCTTTTAGCTTTTGAATTGAAAACAAACTTTATACTAGATAAAGTTGAATTTAAATTAACTCTTTCTATATAAACTAATTTTTCAATCAAACTTCTCATTTCATTCTCTAAATTCTTTTGAACTTATTCTTTAATTATTCAATCAAATCCGTTTATTGCTCATACCACATTCATGGTTGACAATATGCTTACATTAATAGATCTATATACAATGTGTATATTATTTAAAGTTTAATTTTAGATTATTTATTATTAATTATAATAATTTGTGTGATTTTTTGTTATATAGAATTTCTATCATAGGCAAAGAGGCTATAGATCATGCATATACTATTTTTCAAAATAATTACCAAGGTATGTTGTTTATACTTGATTTGATTTATTAATAAATTTTTTATTATTTACAACTAACATTACATTTATCTTTTGTCAGAAATGTAACTAAAGAATCTAAATTTTCAAATATAAGGTTTTCGAAGATTTGATGTATATAAACATCACAAAAGTGTGAAATAAATATTTAAAAAACTAACAAATATAATAAAAAACTATTTGTAAATCTTAAATAGAAGAGTAGGGGACAAATAAATAAACAATATAATAAAGCAAAACATGAAACTAGGGCTGCATATCGGTTGGTTCGGTTCGATTTTGAAAATTATCGATTTTATTTATTCATTATCAGTTTGTATATATGCTAAACTGTTAAAGAATCGTTAAGATATCAGTTAATCGGTTATCAGTTTATTGATTTTTCATTGTTATCGGTTCGGTTATCGGGTTAACTGTTAACAATGAACATATATAATTTAAAGTTCAAAGCTAGTAAGCAAGCTACTTCGGACTACCAGGCTAAGTGGTACTGCTTAGTGCTCACCGCCTACTGCTTAGGATAATATAAATAAAAGAAATAAACCTAGCAATACTTGCTATACATTAACTCAGCAATGACAGTAAAAGTTCTAGTATGCAATGAAAAACTAAGTGTACATACATAATGCAAATATAGTCATGTGAGAGCCAATGATATAAGATTGCACTAACTAGAATTGAACATTTTTATTAGTAATGCTCAAAAAGGCTAAAGAAAAATTCAAATATGAGGGGACCTAATTGTGACCAGTACTGACCACCCATGTCTTTTTATCCTGTTAGCTTCAAAATTTAATTTCTTCATACCATGCATGAGCAAGTCTAAAATAATTAGTGTTCTACTAGTAGCTACCAAAAAGAGAAAAAACTTAACAGAAAACAAGGAATACATGACTGTTTCCTACTGGTTAATGAGAGAATTTAGTTGGATTTGAGCCTTTGAGGGAAATAAAGTAGGCTAATACAGTCCACGATCATAACTTGTTGAGGAGTGAAAAAAATTGCATATCACAAATAACTGATCAAATTCGACAAGCACCACAAATAACACATACACAATGAATAACATTATCAATTCTTTCCTCTACTTCTCTCACACCCATTATCCAAAAACAAGCAAAGATCCAAATATTAAGCAAAGAAAGAATAAAGGGGAGGGGGGGGGGGGGTTACAATAAAACTCAAACAAAATTCTTTCTTTGTTCTTCTCTCACACCCCACTACCCAAAAACAAGAAAAGATTCAAACTTTAAGCAAAGAAAGAACTAAACTTTGTAATAATGCAACAATGGGTACAACCGTCCAATTCTGCATATTATGGCTTCTTTCATAGAAGTACACAAACCATTCAACAAGATTTTAGTATCAAACACTTTATACAAAAGTATAACTAAAAGGAAAAAAATGTCATTGTACCAAACAATAACATAAAGGGTAGCCCTGTGCCACTGTATCAAGAAACAAACTAAATTTGGAGGGGGGTGAGGGGGGTTAGTGAAGCACTAACAAAATAAATTATTTTCTCTAGTTCTACAACACCCCACTACCCCAAAACAAGAAAAGATTCAAATCTTTAAGCAAAATAAGAACTGAACTTTCTAATAATACAATAATGGGAGTGTCAGAATATGGTTTTGTTGAGCTATTTCAATACCATTAATGGGTACTACTAAGCCATTAATACAATAAAGTGAAGATGAAGTAGAATACTATCAACAACAACAAAAATTGAACATGCAAATGAGATGGAGAAAAAGGGTTACCTGAAATTTTTTTACCTTCAATTTTCGATCAGAGATGTGAGTAGCGAATAAACTCTAAGTCAAATTTTCAGCTCAATTTAAAGTTCGATCTTCGGCACAAGTTCGATCTTGTAAAAAACAATAATTTTTTCGTGACTGAGAGACTGAGAAAGAGTGAGATTAGAGATGTGAGTAGCGCGTAGTGACTGAGAGAGAGTGAGAGACTGAAAGTGAGAGGCATGAAGTCGTGATTGTGAAAGAAGACTGAGGACCTAATACAATAATACCCTAACCCTATTGTGATCTAATTTGTGAAATGTGAATAATTGGACTTGGGCCAGTGGGTATGGGTGGAGTATGGGCCACATTAAAAGTTTAGGCGGATAACAGGACACTAGTACAGCCCAACACCTATCATTTTATCGGGTTATCAGGTGGCCTGATAAAAAAAACCGTGGCTCGAACCGATAAACCAATAGCAAAAATTATCAACCCGACACCCAACTTGATATTCAAAATAATCGACCCATTAACCCGATAAGCAAATTAACGGTTCGGGTTAATAGTTTGTACTGAAAAATGCACAGGCCTACATTAAACATAAAAGTTTTTTACAATTACATATTGTTTTTTTACTCATATAAGATTTGAGGGGGTGGAATAGGGTAATTAAGAATCTATATCTTTAAATTGTGAACAATATTCTTAAAAAAATATGAAACATAAACGTTATTTTTATAATTATATGATTATTTTTCATATAGATTTGATTAGAGGGGACGTTGGGGAGGGGGAGTTGAGGGGGGTGAGGGGTGGAGATGGAGGTAGGGTAGGGTGGGGGTAGATTTTTTTTCTTTTTTTATTTCATAATTGAGATATAATATGATACTCCCCCCGTTTCATATTAGTTGGCCCCTATGGACTTGACACACCCATTAAGAAAATATTAATTAGGAGATTTATTTTACCAAATTAGCCTTATTAATTATGCTTTGAAAATATAAATTTAATTAAGTATGTTATAAATGTATTTATATTATGGTGAATGTCTATCAAGATCTAATAAGATTTAGTTTATGTCTATCGGGATTTAAAGTATCTGTCTTTTAGTCAGAAACTAGGAGTATTTTCTCTTATAAATAAAGGGGTTTTTTTCATTGTATTCTCAATCTGATGACCCCTCAAGAATCCATCAAGAGAAGAAATAAGAATTACTCTTTTTATTCTCTCTACTCTTCTTTTTTATTATTTTATAACACGTTATCAGCATGAGACTCTGCCAAATAAGGTGAGATTATAAATCTAAAGGTCAAGGTTAGTAATTCTTTATGTTATTTGTATTTTTCTATTAATGATATAATTATTATTGAATTTAAGGAAAAATAATTGGTTTAGAACCATTTATCTTTTAAATTTATTCCTCAAGAACAATATTACCAAAAGGGATGATAATATGTTGGGTTCAAGTCCGAATGATTTATGCCTAAGATGCCTTTATATGGATAAGACGTTGAGTTTGAATATCAATGCATCATATTGATGATATTATGATGTCTTAGGCAAAATGATAAGTATTTGGTGAAGCATGTCCCACTAAATACGATTCATTCCTTGATTGAATGTGGTAGCAATAAATCATATGTATGCCTCAATTTGCTTTTGTAGTAGCTATCAAAATTTCATACGCTTAAGGCATGATTATATTTCATTCCTGGGGAATGAGAAGTTTATTAATGCAAACGTGTATTTGATTGTGATGGTATCACAACTCATCTCCGAAAGAGGCTGAATAAATGAGAAAAGTTATTTTGATATCTACTTCTGAAGTAGTAAATCTGAAATTTATTCATATAATAGCAAATCTAAAATTTACTAAAGTAAAAGGTACATCTCAATGTAAACTTGGAGTTTGCTAGAATAAAAGTTCATAAATTGATATGAACGATTGCGACATCCCAAATATGTGCATACTGAGTATGTAACATATATTGAAGAATTAGAAAATTCTTCATTACATGTAATGTTGCTTGTTCTCGTAATAAGTTGGTTGATCAACTAATATTGGGATTGGATCCCTTAAAATCTGAAAAGTATAAAAGGTGAATAATAATCCGTTCACCTATCATGTGATATGTTTAAAAGATGCATCAATAAGATGATCACATGTATATTAATTGTCAACCTACGTTTGACATTCATAAAGTTGCTTACTCAATAAAATTGAGTTAAGAACATAATTTTCAGATAGCATAATCAAGCCAATTCATCTTGATGATGATGATTTGGCATTGAATGCCTTCGATAAATAGATAAACCATTACTAATGAGAACAAAGCTTCATGTGTTGGTTTGAAATATGATATGTTGTATACAATAGCACCTGTATGCATTAGACCAATAAATTTTGATTATTTCTTCCCTCTCAATTGGTTCAACATCAGGAACCAACTATTCCATCTTATAATTTTATTGTGCGGTATATGATTAATGAATAAACCTTGACGCACAAAGATGGAGGATGTATGTAATACCCCATACTTCTACCTAGCTTAAATTTATCCCGAAGATGTCAAAAACATGATTTAAAGATGAATACACCTTTATACATGTGGTATTTTCAAGATTTTCACTTTATATCATGTGGAAAATTGAATAATCCTTCCATCGATACCGAATTCACCTAAATTTGATAACCGGATAAGAAGTTACGGTGATTTAAATTTTCATTCGTAAAATACCGTCTCAGTCAGTGGCACGTCGCGCTATAAGCAAAAATAACATTTTTCAAATTTCAGTAGGACTTCGCGATTTCACCAGGTCATGGAGGGCTCCCAAATCCCAATTGTCAAAATTCAGTGAAGCTCCGCGATGACCCCGCGTCACGCCGTTGTCCAATTTTCCAGTTGTTGAATTCCAGTGACACGGCGCGAAAGCACCGCATCGTGCCAGGGGTCCAGGTTGGAAAATTTTACAAAAAATTTAAAAGACGCGTCCATGGTTAAACAGGTTTTTTCCCATAACACAAAATTTAACCCTACATGACCTAAGGATATCATTATTCACTCTATTTTTCCCCAATTTCTTCATACACTCTCAAATCCAAGAAACTCTAATCTAAAAAATTCAAGGGCAAAGATCAAGAATGTCTCCAAAGATCTTTATGGAGTTACATTCTAAGGTATGTCATGTGTTGATTCATGGGTTCCTTTCACCCATGAAGCTCAAGAATCTCTTTTCAAAGTTCAAGTATATAGATTTTTATGAATCCCATATAGGGTTTGTTTTGATCATGTTGATAATGACCAATTGAATTCTAATCCATGTTTGGTGATAAATTTTATGTGAAAATAGTTATTATATGAGTAGATTCATGTGAACCCATGATTAAAACCTTGAATTGTAAAATTAGAATTAAATCATGATTTTTACTTGTTATAAAATGTTGTCTCCATATATTATGTTCATTATGTGCTTGATGAATTGCCTATGTTAACTAATAAGAGAAGAAATCATGCCATGATTAGTTTATGTGCAAGTGTTTGATAAATTGTCCATGAGAATGGGTTAATGCCACTATATAGTATGCAACTATGTATTCCCCATTCGTGTACAAGTGTTACACCCCAAGTGTTTATTGAAATGTCTTCATAAATGAATTGTGAGTACATAGCCATTGTTGGGCTTTTAGGCATGTGTCATGATTTATATATTATGCTATAGAGTCCTGGGGGTATCTAATACCCGATAATATAGTTGTGTGCCTAGAGCCTGTGTCATGTTTTCACATTATTCTCAGTCAAGCCATGTTCAGTAGAATTCAATCAGTCATGTGACTCAAGAAAACTTGATAAACTCAGTAATCCCTGAAATCTCTGAAAGCTCATTACTTCAGTAATCTCAATAATATTCCGTCAGTCAACGAAACTCAATGAACTTAGTCCATTTCAGTTCAGTTAATCATGATCAGTGTCTATTTAGATGGGAGTAGGATTTAGCACCGAGTAAACCCAAGGATGAGGACACACACTGACAGTTGAGGGTGTGATCCTTAGAAGCAATCCTTGTATTCCAGAACTATGTAGCCAGCATTGGTTGAGACATCAACACTGACAAGTGAGGATTGATAGGGTGGATAAACACTGTCATATGAGGGTCCCACCATTCTCCTTTAGGGAAACTGTCAGATGAGGGTCACCCACAGTTTATGTTTACCAGTGGTGCGGTATTGATACCCTTCCAATTGGGGTTGCCGATTGGACTCCAACCTAGCAATATTGCTTTATTTGGGGCATATTAGTTAGATGACTACTTCCCATAGTTATAGTTTTCAAACTCAGTCTCAGTAATAGAACTCAAATAGTTCTTCAGAGTTTTAGGACTATCAGATACAGTCAATTCAGAACAGTACGGAACTCAGTCAGTTTCATCAGAACCTAGACTGTCAGATACAGTCGCTCAATATCAGTTATATCAGTTATCGGTGACTCATGTTATCAGTAATCAGATTCAGTAGTCAGTACCATCTCGAATTCAGTCATAATTACTTATTCATGCATGTATTCTCACATTCATATTATTCAGTCAATTAGCATTATTCATACATTTGAACCTTTTGCATTTAGCCTACCTCCCTTGCATACTAGTACATTCAAACATACTGACGTATTTGCGCTATGGTGTTTTATACCATAGGTTCAGAAACACGAGTTCCAAAGCATCAGTTGCATTCTAGTACTCAACAGTCAAAGTCAGCAGTGAGTCCTCATCCTTCAAGGACGTGATCATTATTTTATCATTTCAGTACTTAGTTTATTTTAGTAGTTGGAGTTAGTTGGGGACATGTCCTATCAACTCCTTATTCAGACAGATAAAGGCTTTTCAGACTATCATGATTAGACAATTATTTTAGTTGTTTTAGGTATTTCATACCCCACCCAGATGTTATATTTTATTAGATATTATGTCTCAGTTTTGAACCTTATGGCCTTTCAGCCTTTATTTTTGTATTTATACTGTGTGTTATGAAATGTTCGGGTACAGATATCAGTTATGGGTTAACTTGTGGCCCTTTGAGTTCATGATCACCGTGTAGCATTTTGGATACCAGATTTGGGGCGTTCCAAACTTGATATCAGAGCCTAAGGTTCAATAGAGTCCTAGAAAGTCTGAAAGCCACATCTAGTAGAGCCTTGTACATGGGTGTGTTGCACGCTATATTTATGTGTAGGAGGCTATGAGATGTTTTAGGAATAGTTTCCCTTCTTTTAGTATTCATGTTATGCCAGTGAGCATGAGCTCAAATTCAACTCTCAGTCTAATCTGTTTCTCCCTTTCTTCTACAGAACATGTATCTCAAAAGAAGAAATAAAAGTCAATCAGCTCCTTAGCCCATTCAAGCAGATCCCTTGGACGAACACGTTTCTTATACAGAGTTCAGAGCTGTATTCACTGCTCTTGCTAATTCAGTTACTGCTCAGAATGACTGATCAGCTGTCATTTCGGCTAACCCAGTGGCTAATTCAGCTGCAGCCAAGATTCGGGACTTCACCCGAATGAATCCTCCATTTTTTTAGGTCTAAGTCAGAAGAGGATCCTCAGGAATTCCTAAATTAGGTTAAATCATGGGGGTTACTTCTAGTGAAAGTACTGAGCTAGATGGATATCAGTTGCAGGACGTTGCTCACACTTGGTTCAAACAGTGGAAGTCAGAGAGGCCAGATGATGTAGGGCTTATTGAGTGGGAGGAGTTTGTCACTATATTATTAGATAGATTCTCTCTCCAAGAGTTGAGGGAAGATAAGGTGTTAGAATTTATCAATCTCGGGCAGGGCAACATGATGGTGAAAGAGTATTCTCTTAAATTTACTCAATTAGCTAGATATGCTCCTCACGTGGTTGTAAATAGTAGGTCCAAGATGAGTAAGTTTGTCTCTGAGGTGAATGATACTATGGTCAATGAGTGCAGGTCTGCAATGTTTAATAGTGATATGAACATAGATAGGCTTATGAACCATGCTAAATAGATAGAAGAGCAAAATATTAAGATGAGAAAGAGGCAGAATAAGAGAGCAAGCACAGATAGTTTCAACTTTGCTCAGTCTAAATAAGAAGGAGGGAATCATTCTCAATTCTGTCCTAAGTCATCCGTTCCAGCTCCTTCTTCAGCTTTTTCCCTAGTGTTGAATTCATAGACGGCAATAGAGATAGAGTGCCAGGCTCTAAGTCTCAGGGCAGTGTCAGCAATGCCCAAACTAATCCCCTTTGTCAGACTTGTGGTAAGAACCATAAGGGTACTTGCAGAGGTGGCAGTGATGTCTGTTTTGGATGTGGCAAGCCAATCCATAGAGTCAGAGATTGTCCCCAATCAGGTTATCAGGGTCAGCAGAACCGTTCCTCAGCCCAGTCCAATCACCTAAATCAGTAGGGTGCCACTTCCAGTGCTACTAGTGGGCAAAGTCTAAATAGACTTTATGCTCTTCAGTCTTAGAAAGATCAGGAAAATTCTTCTAATGTAGTTACTGGTACGTTACAGATATTTCACTTGCATATTTACGCTTTGCTAGATCCAGGAGCTTCCTTGTCTTTTGATACTCCTTATATAGCAGTTGATTTTAGAGTCAGTCCTAAAATTCTAGCAGAGCCCTTATAAGTATCTACCCCAGTGGGTAAAACCATCATAGCCCGACGGGTATACAGGAACTGCCCGATTATGATATTTTAGAAAGTCACCTCAGCAGACTTAGTCGAATTAGAGATGACTGATTTTGATGTTATTCTCAGCATGGATTGTCTTTAATCCTACTATGACACAGTCGACTGTAGAAATAAAATAGTCCAGTTTTACTTTCTGAATGAACCTGTCCTAGAGTGGAGGGGTAGTACTTCAGCTTTCAGAGGTCAGCTTGTTTCCTACCTTTGGGCATAGAAAATGATATCTAAGGGATGTGTCTATCATCCTGTTCGAGTTAAGGACATTAGTTCCTAAACTCCCAGTCTTGAATCAGTCCCAGTCGTGAATGAATATTCAGATGTCTTTCCCAAAGATCTTCCAGGAATTTCTCCCAAAAGGGAAATAGACTTTGGCATTGATCTTCTTCCAGATACTCAGCCTATATCTATTCCTCCATATAAAATGGCACCAACAAAACTTAAAGAACTGAAAGAAAAGTTGAAGGATCTCTTAGATAAGGGATTCATTAGGCCTAGTGTGTCCCTGTGGGGTACACCAATCTTATTCGTGTGAAAGAAAGATAGTTCTCTCTGAATGTGCATTGATTACCATCAGCTCAGTAAAGTCACGATCAAGAACAAGTATCCACTTCCTAAAATCGATTACCTGTTTGACCAAATTCAGGGTGCCATCTATTTCTCTAAGATAGACCTCAAATCAGACTATCATCAGCTCAGACTCAGAGAATGTGACATTTCAAAAATAACTTTCCAAACTCGGTATGGTCACTTCGAATTCCTAGTCATATCTTTTGGTCTTACCAATGCCCCAGCAGCTTTCATGGAATTGATGAAACGTGTGTTCAAGCAGTACTTGGATATGTTCATCATAGTTTTCATAGATGATATTCTTGTCTATTACCGCAGTGAGCATGATCATGTAGACCATCTTAGAATAGTACTTCAAACTCTCAGAGATAATCAGTTGTTCGCCAAATTCAGTAAGTACGAATTTTGGCTAAGGTCAGTAGCATTCCTTGGTTATATCATTTTCGGTGATTACATTAGAGTAGATTCTCAAAAGATTAAAATAGTAAGAAACTGTCCCAGACTTGTCTCTCCATCAGATATCAGGATTTTTTTGGGTTTAGTAGGCTATACAGATGGTTTGTTGAGGAATTTTCTTCTATTGCATCCCTTATATCCAGATTGACTTAGAAGAAAGTCAAGTTTTAGTAGCCCGATCCTTGCGAGAAGAGTTTTCAGGAGTTGAAGACTCGACTTACCTTAACTGCAATTTTAGCTCTTTCAGATGGTTCAGATGGTTTTATAGTGTACTGTGATGCATCCAGAGTAGGTTTGGGTTGTGCCCTCATGCAATATGGTAAGGTCATAGCCTATGCCTCCAGACAGCTTAAACCCTATGAGAAGAATTATCCTACTCATGATCTTGAGTTAGCAGCCATAGTATTTGCCTTAAAGATTTGGAGGCATTATCTATACGGTGTTCATATAGATGTGTTCACAGATCATAAAAGCCTTTAGTATGTCTTTTCTCAGAAATATCTCAATCTTTATCAAATAAGGTGGTTAGAGCTCTTGAAAGATTATGACATGGGTGTCCTTTATCATTCAGGCAAGGCTAACGTAGTGGCTGACGCTCTCAATGGACTATCTATAGGTAGTGTTGCTCATGTCGAGGACAGTAAGAGGAAGCTAGCTCAGGGAATCGATCAGCTTGCTAGACTAGGTATTCTCTTAGTCGACACACAGGAGGGTGATATATGGGTTCAGAGTAGTTCAGAATCATCTCTAGTTTCTGAGGTAAAAGAAAAGTAAGATAGAGATCCCAGTCTAGTCAAGTTGATAGAGTCAGTCAAGGATCAGAAGGTTGAGGTTTTCTCTCAAGGGAAAGATGGTGTATTACGTTGTTAGGGTCGTCTGTGTGTTCCAGGTGTAGATGACTTGAGGCTGCGAATTCTTACAGAAGCGCATGATATGCACTACTGTATTCATCCAGGGGCTATGAAGATGTACTGCGACTTGCGGGAGATCTATTGGTAGAGTGGGATGAAGAGAGATATGACAGAGTTTATGGCTAAGTGCTCTACATGTCAGCAGATTAAGATAGAGTATCAGAAGCCTAGTAGGTCCATGTAAGAGTTTAATAGTTCTACTTGGAAGTGGGAAGAAGTGAACATGGACTTCGTGAAGGGTTTGCCTCATACTCGTCATCAGCATGATTCAGTTTGCGTCATTGTAGACAGGATGACCAAATCAACTCTTTTCCTTCTAGTCCATACCTCTTATTTAGTCGAGGATTATGCCAAACTCTACATCAGAGAGTTGTTCAGATTGCACGGTGTTTCGTTATCTATTATCTTAGACAGAGGTACCCAGCTTACCTCTCACTGCTAGAAAGCATTCCAAAAGGGTCTTGGTACCCAAGTTTATCTCAGTACAGCCTTCCATCTTTAGACAGATGGTCAAGCAGAAAGGACTATTCAAACTCTAGAAGATACATTGCGAGCGTATGCAATTGATTTTAAGGAAAGTTAGGATGACGACTTGCCTTTGATTGAGTTTGCATACAACAACAACTATCAATCCATTATTAAAATAACTCCATCCAAAGCTCTCTATGGTAGGAGCTGCAGATCTCCAGTCGGTTGGTTCGAAGTTAGTGAGGCCTCAGTTATACGGCCTGACTTAGTATTCGATGCCTTCAAAAAAGTCTAATTGATCTGAGAAAGACTCTGGGTGCTTAGAGCCGATAGAAGTCTTATGCAGATGTGTGTAGAAAAGATCTCGAGTTTGAGATTGGTGACTAAGTTTATCTAAATATCTCTCCCATGAAGGGAGTGAAGAGATTTGGCAAGAAGGGAAAGCTCAGTCCCCAATATGTCAGTCCCTTTAAAATTCTCAGTTGCTTTGGCAAGGTAGCTTATGAGCTCGAATTACCTTCAGATCTGGCTTCATTCCATCTAGTCTTTCAAATCTCCTTGCTCAAGAAGTTCATGGGTGATCCAGCAGTTGTAGTCCCTATTCAGAGCATATATATTCATAACAACCTCTCTTATAAAGAGATTCCAATCGAAATTCTTGACTATCAGACTTGTAGACTGAGGAACAAAGAAGTCCCTCTAGTCAAAGTTCTTTGGCGGAATTAGTCATTGAGGGAGCTACTTGGGAAGCAGAAGCAGACATGCGTACCAAGTATCCTCACCTCTTCTCCGTCAATTCAGACTCAGCCCAAGGCAACAACTTTCCTTAAGACTTTTAGTTTTTTGTTCATATTTTAGTTACAACTTAGCATCCAGTTCATGTTCAGAATTCCATTATAAACTTGGTATCCATTACTATTGCATATTCAATCATATGTTCATGCATCAGATCAGTCATGTATTTATGCATCATACATACATTCTCCTTGTAAGAGACTCAATTATCAAAAATCTCAGTCATGTATTCATGAGTCTGTTCATTCATAAAATCATGCATCAGAAATGCATGCTCGGTATGAATCTTAGAAATGTCAGTCATGTAGTCATGTTTCAATTGTTCATGTTTAGTATGTACTTTAGATGATCATTTCTCCCATTTAATTAGTCTCATTTGAGGATGAATGTTCTCAAGGAAGAGATATTGTAATACCTCGTACTTCTACCTAGCTTAAATTCATCCTGAAAATGTCAAAAACATACTTTAAATATGAATACACCTGTATACATGTGGTATTTTCAAGATTTTCACTTTTTATCATGTGGAAAATTGAATAATCTTTCCATCGATACCAAATTTACCTAAATCCGATAACCGGGTAAGAATTCATGGCGATTTAAAGTTTCAGTCGTAAAACACCGCCATCTCAGTCAGTAGCGCGTCGCGCCATAAGCCAAAATGACATTTTTAAATTTTCAGTAAGGCTCCGCGATTTCACCGCCTCGCGGAAGGCTCCCAAATCCCAATTGTCAAAATCTAGTGAAACTCTGCAATGACCCCACGTCGCGCCATCGTCCAATTTCCTAGTTGTTGAATTCCAGTGACACGGCATGATAGCACCACATCGCGCCAGGGGTCCAGGTCGGGAAATTTTTCAAAAAATTTAAAAGACGCGTCGGGGGTTAAATGAGCCTTTTCCCATGATTTTAGTTCAGCCTTAAACACAAAATTTAACCCTACATGACCTAAGGATATCATTATTCACTTTATTTTTCCCCAATTTCTTCATACACTCTCAAAGCCAAGAAACCCTAATCTTAAAAATTCAAGGGCAAGGATAAAAAATCTCTCCAAGGATCTTTATGGAGTTACATTCTAAGGTATGTCAAGTGTTGATTTATGGGTCCCTTTTACCTACGAAGCTAGAGAATCTCTTTTCAAAGTTCAAGAATATGGATTTTTTATGAATACCATATTAGGTTTGTTTTGTTCATGTTGATAATGACCAATTGAATCTAATCCATGTTTGGTGATAAATTTTATGTGAAATTAGTTATTATATGAGTAGATTCATGTGAACCCATGATTAAACCCTTGAATTGTGAAATTAGAATTGAATCATAATGTTTACTTGTTGAGAAATGTTGTCTCCATATACTATGTTCATTATGTGCTTGATGAATTGCCTATGTGAACTAATAAGAGAAGAAACCATGCCATGATTAGTTTATGTGTAAGTGTTTGATAAATTGTCCATGAGAATGGGTTAATGCCACTATATAGTATGCAACTATGTATTCCCTATTCATGTACAAGTGTTACACCCCAAGTGTTCGTTGAAATGTCTTAATGAATGAATTGTGAGTACATAGCCATTGTTGGGATTTTAGGCTTGTGTCATGATTTACATATTATGCTATCGAGTCCTAGGGGTATTTAATACCCGACAATTTAGCTGTGTGCCTAGAGCCTGTGTTATATTTTCACGATATCCTCAGTCAAGCCATGTTTAGTAGAATTCAGTTAGTGATGTGACTCAGGAAAACTCGGTAAACTCAGTAATCCCAAAAATCTCAGAAAGCTCAGTACTTCAGTAATCTCATTAGTATTTCATCCATCAACGGAACTCAATGAACTCAGTCCAGTTTAGTTCAGTTAATTATGATCAGTGTCTATTCAAATGGGAGTAGGATTTAGCACTGATTGAACCCAAGGATAAGGACACAAACTGACAGTTGAGGGTGTGATCCTTAGAAGCAATCCTTGCATTTCAGAACTATGTAGCCAGCATAGGTTGAGGCATCAACACTGACAGATGAGGATTGATGAGGTGGATAAACACTGTTAGAAGATGGTCCCACCATTCTTCTTTGGGGACACTGTCAGATGAGGGTCACCCACAGTTTGTCTTTACCAGTAGAGCGGTATTGACATCCTTTCAATTGGGGTTACAAATTGGACCCCAACCTAGCTATATTGCTTTATTTGGGGCATATCGGTTAGATAAATACTTCCCACAATTACAGTTTTTAAACTCAGTCTCAGTAATAGAACTCAGATAGCTCTTCAGAGTTTTAGGACTGTCAGATACAGTCAACTCAGAACAGTACAAAACTCAGTCAGTTCCATCAGAACCTAGACCATCAAATACAGTCGCTCAGTATCAGTTATATCAGTTATCAGTGACTCATGTTATCAGTAATCAGACTCAGTAGTCATTACCATCCCGAATTTAGTCACAGTCACTTATTGATGCATGTATTTTCACATTTATGTTATTCAGTCAGTTAGCATTGTTCATTCATTTAAACCCTTTGCATTCAGCCGACTTCCCTTGCATACCAGTATATTCAAACGTACTGACGCATTTGCACTATGGTGTTTTATACCATAGGTTCAGAAGCACGAGCTCTAGAGCATCAGTAGCATTCCAGTACTCAGCAATCAGAGTTAGCAGTGAGTCCTCATCCTTCGAGGATATGATCATTATTTTATCATTTCAGTACTTAGTTTATTTTAGTATTTAGAGTTAGTTGGGGACATGTCCCATCAACTCCTTATTCAGACAGATAGAGGTTTTTCAGACTATCATGACTAGACAATTATTTCAGTTATTTTGGGTATTTCATACCTCACCCAAATGATATATTTTATTAGATATTATGTCTCAGTTTTGAACCTTATGGTGTTTCAACCTTTATTTCTGCATTTATATAGTATGTTATGAAATATTCATGTACAGATTTTAGTCATGGCTTAGCTTGTGGTCCTTCGAGTTCATGAGCACCGTGTAGCATTTTGGGTACCAGATTCGGGGCGTTACAATGTATGTTAGTTTTCCTAACATAAGGGGGAGATTATAAGCAGCCATGAAATATGTTAGGAATTATCGTCAGATCCTCATTTAAAAGATAATTCAAGTCGAATATCGAATGCATCTCATATTTAAGCTGCAAGTGTTCCTATTTTATGTTCATAAAGGACAAAGTCTACTCATGCATGAAGCATGGTAGACAAATCGGTTCCAAATGAAATAATCCTTTTTAAATAAGGAGTAAATAATCATAATAAGAAGGCAATATGCTCTTGAAGAACCTATGAAATAACACTTCATGAAACCTTATGAAAGGTTCATGTACCTGAAAATAATGAAGTGATGAGATCTCAAATATTTTCATACTGTGAACCGATACAAAATTATATATCATTAATGATATCTTTGATACGATATTGGCGTAATAATGTAAAAGATTATGAGGATCTAAATTCTACGTTAATTTATACATGCTGATGTAGAATATTTATCAAGTGACATGAAAGGATGCATCTTGGTAAGCGTAAACCTTATTTGATTTAAAGTCCAGACACTTAAAGATGTCACGTATGACATGTTGAATATTGTCACTTGACAAAATTTATACGAAAACTTCTTTAAGGATTCAAAATATAAAAGTTTTTGGGAAACTTATTGGTAATCCTTATATTGTATAAGCTCATAGCTTGAAAATTATTAAAACTCTTAGAGAGTTTTTAAAAACAATAAATTGTTTGTTGACATGAGAAATATACCGAATTGAATTGGTTATGAAGTACCACATCTTAGTACAATTGATGTACTAATGTATTTTGCAAATACTACAAGGCTTGATATAGCCTTTTCGATTAATTTGTTAGCAAGATTTCAGTCCCGATCTTATTGGCCATACTGATGTTGGGTAGTTATTTGACCCACATAAAGCTCATCTCAAACAGGCTATGTGTTCATATGTGATGGTACTGTCATATCTTGGAGATATACAAAGTAGTCTATCATAGCCACTTCATCGAATCATGCTGAAATAATAGCTATTCATGAAGCGAACCGGGAATGTGTATGATTGAGGTCCATGATACATCTCATTTGAGAAAAATATAGTGTGAAATATGACAATCTACCCACAATTTTATACAGAGATAATGCAGCATACATAGCACATCTTAAGGAAGGATTCATAAAAGGAAATAGAACGAAACACATTTTGCCAAAGCTTTTCTACATACATGAGCTACAAAAGAATGGTGATATTCACGTGCAACAGATTCGTTCAAGTGACAATGTGGCTGATTTATTCACCAAATCTTCTCCAATTGAAACTTTCAAGAAGATGTTGCACAAGATCGAGATGCAAATGTTCAAGGATGTTCTCATTAGGGGGAGTTGATACACTCTGTACTTTTTTTCCCTTACAAGGTTTTGTCCCACTGGATTTTCCTTGTAAGGTTTTTAATGAGGCAGCCTATATGTGTATTGTTCGAGACGTGTACTCTTTTTTCTTCACTAGATTTTTTTCCACTGGGTTTTTCTGGTAAGGTTTTAATGAGGCACATTATCTATCTAGACATTGAAAGGGAAGTATTTTAAATGTATTTATATTATGGTGAATATCTATCAAGATCTAATAAGATCTAGTTGATATCTATCAGGATTTTAAGTATCTGTCTTTTAGTCAGAAACTAGGAGTATTTTTCCCTATAAATGAAGGGGTTTTGTTCATTGTATTCTCTCTGATGACCCCTCAAAAATCTATCAAGAGAATAAATAAGAATTACTCTCTCTATTATCTCTACTCTTTTTCTTGTTCTTAATTGTTTTATAACAAAATACACTTTGTTTAGTCATTTTATGTTAAGGGTAGTATTGGAATAATATAATAAAATTGTCTTGATTTCATAAAGGGACAATTAATTTGAAACAAATATTTTTAGTAAGAGGGCCAACTAAAATAAAATGGAGGGAGTAGTTATTTTTTATAAGGTCATTATTGAATGTTTAAGGTAATATAATTTACCACTTGAAAGAGACATTCGATATCAAACATTTCATCTGCATATCTCGCGGGTACATATACTAGTTATTTTTGATGGTTGAAATTTTATGTAATAATAGAAACTTAGAATGTATATTTATGTAGATTTTCCCAATTTTATTTCTGCTGATTCCTTAAGCACAAAGAAACACAACGCAAAGATCGCTGCTAAATTCTCTCCAGCGTGAAGTGTGACCTTTCCATGTCAATTAGTAAAGATGGAATGGCATTAAATGATGGTATTTGTTATTGAGCGTTTTCGACACAACAGCAAATCGGCCTTTATGATTGTCCTATTACTCTTTCAAAGATTCTCACTACATTCTTTGTTAAGAAAAGGAAAAATGATATTGATCTGATTGGGTCTACCCTTTTATTGTATGGTTGGTAGTATTTAGGAGACTACCGTTGTGATGACTAGAGAGTAGATCGGCATTGCGGGGCCAGGAGTAAAGCGATAGCGCCTATGCATTATCGGAGGATTAAAAATGAAAAAGACGCATAATAAATAAATATTCAAATTTGGTTTCAATTAAGCATTCCAGCTTAAGAGTATACATCTAAATATCTCAACTTGATATTAACTGATAATTAAACATTTCAACTTGCCCCCACAATGCTTCGTGGACGCTTGATGGTGATGTGATACATAAATTTTTAAGGTGCGTAGATAATTATTTAATAAGTTGGAAGTTTTCAACTGACATAATGAAGATAAATTTTCTAGATGCGCATATTCAAAATTGAAAGTATTATATATATTAATAAATTAATGGGAAGCGGAACTACACTTATCGTGTGAAAAACTCCTGTCGACACCACTATAGTATAAACTTTAGCAAAGTCGTCCAATTATACTCATGATCAATTTGTTGAGTATTGGACTTTTCCTATATTGTTGTGAAGGACAAACACATAACCAAAAGAAATTAATGGAAAGTGTTCACCTTTTCTTTAGGACAGCTAAATCGGGAGCGGCTTAATAAATATGGGATCTAAAGTAAAACTAATGAGAGGCCTCAAAATTTTATTTAAAAATTAAATTTATATATTGTATATAATATCACTTGAAGTCTAATTTTAAAGTTTTTCATATACAAAATTTCAAATATTTTTTCTATTTCAATTTATATAGTAATTTCTGCTTTTAGCGATTTTAAATTTTTTATTTTGATCAGTACAATAAGCCATAATAATTATAATTTAGAATACTTTTTTATAAAAAATATGAAAAATTATTATGAAATTTTTAGCCTTTTCATAAGTACTTTCACTGTTCTTAGATAAGTGTTATTTTAGCCTATTCATTTTGTTCTATAATAAGTGATATTTTAAAATTTCAAGAAGGAATTATCTTATGCTTCCTAAATTATTCTTGTTTTAATACATGAAGTTCTACACCATTAAAGAATCACTTCTTTATTTAAGACATTTAATTAGAATTAAATTAGTAAAAACACTCCTTTTTTAAAAATAAGTAATTTATGAAAAGTATACTCAAACTGAAAACACCACTAATTTTTTGAAAAAAATATAATATATACATATGTTATGAAATTTTGGGCCCCCCAATAAAGCATAGGCTTTAAAAGCTTTGTGCTTCAGCTGACTCTGAGTAAATTTATAGGTGGGCCAAGAGCACGAGTTATGACTTAAATTTGAATTAATAGTGAGGGATTGTAAAACAAAAAATAAATTATATAAATAATGTAATTTAGAAAAAAAGTAAGCTTAAAAACAAATCTAGAACGATAGTAAGAGCGAGGCAGGCTCCTTAGCCACGAGCTGCCAGCCTGGTCTTGACCGAAATTGATATGAACTTAAACAACGAGCACAACGAACAAAGACATAAATAAAGAAAACTTAAGAATAGTGCTAAATAAATTTTATTATTTATGGATACAAATAAGAGAAATCAAATGTTGTTACAATAGGGAGGTGGTGTCTAGTTATAAGGTACAAAGGCTATATTTGACCAATAGGAGAGTGCCACTCAAACCCTACAGTACCTCGGCCAATAACCAAGTGCCACCGGTCATCGAATAGTTAGACAATGCTAGCCTAATATTGCGTGTCTGATGAGGACCCCTGAGGGTCGTCTACAACCCTGAGAGGGTGGATAAAGATGAGTGAAATCATATGTTGTTACACTAGAAAGGGAATGCCTATTTATATTGTACAAAAGCTATTTTCAATCGATAGGAGAGTGTCACTTAAACCCTACAGTAGCTCGACTAATGACCAAGCGCCACTTGCCATTGAAAGATGTCATCCCAAACCACATATCTGATGCGAGCTCGCTAAAGGTCATCTGTATCCCTAAGAGCTCTGACACACTGATCTTTTATCTATCCCTTCGTACATGGTCACCATTGCTGGTGGTCTCGTATCATTTAAATCTTACCCGAGTAGATGTTATTCTATTTTGATATCTCTTTCGAGATAATTCCATTATGGGTTGGCTCTAGTTATGACTGACTCTATCTAGAACACTTGATAAACTGTTTACCCCATATAGATAGTCCCTTTGCTTTTCAGTTGCAAGACTATGCTACGAGCAAAAAGAGGAAATGAACATAACGAAACTCCTTCCATTCATTGACTTACGAACCTCATTTTAAACATTGCATCACTCTGTTATCGTGACCTCACCTATAAATCACGAACTCTCTACCACATGTTTGCAGGAGAAAAGGTGGCGTTTCTCCTTGGGAGTCACTTAAATCTTTCTTTCAAAGCGTCGCTTCATATTCTTTACTACACTTAAATATTTACCTTCTCCGTTAAAGGCCCTTTTTCATTTTCCCTCTTTTTCCCGCTTTCCTAGATAACAATATTGCTTCTCTTTTGGATGTGGTTATGTTCTCCCATATAGCCCTATTTCCTTCTTATCTAGTTCGCATGAGTCGTTCTATGATCACGAGAGGGATGGCGTAACCTTTAGTTCCCCATGTAGCATATCCTTTTAGTCATTCTTTATTTTGTCGATGACTTTAGTCTCCCAACGGGTGGTTGACGAAGATCCCTATCCATCCGGGAAGTGGTTGTTGGGTTCAAAGTATAGATAAAGTGTGAATGGAAAATGAAGGAAATCAAGAGGAAGGAAAAATAGAGAAGAAAATGCTAAAATAGAAAGTGTACTCTAAAATGGAAAGTCTACTATTTCTCCCACATTGGTGGGAGAATGTGACTTTCAAGTGTTTATATTAAGAAACACTCATTCCACTTGGTAAGTGAGGCAAGAGATAAGAGATGCCTTGCATCATCGTCGTCGTCGCTCGCTTGGCAGCTTCAGCTTCGGATTTGGATTTGTCAAATGATCGATCCATGAGATCTATTTTTTTGAATAAAATTTATTTGATAGAAATTTAATCCGAAATGAAAATAAAAATGCAGTAAATTTTTTCTGTGTTTTGATCCTCTATTTATATGCATGCATGCAGTGTTTCGAACTGATGCTTCAGAAGGATGCACTGTTTCGAACTGATGCTTTGAAAGGATGCAATCCTTCAAGGAAATGACACACTGATTCATGAAATAGTTTGCCTGTTTGGAAAAGATGCAATCTTTGGACGAACAGACATAATTTTCAAGAAAGGTCACACCTTTTAAGTGAACCATTGCCACTTTTCAGAAGAGGCATATGAAGGCTATATAAACCTGCTTTCATCCACAGGTTTAGATACAAAATTTCTGAATTACAAACTCTCTTCTTGTCTTCAAAATATTCTGTGTGATCAATCAAACTGTTGAGTGAGTTCATTAAATCCAACAATTTGAGGTACCACTATTGTTCGGATTGAAGGTCATTTTATCCTGGGGGAAAAATTCCATTACTTCGGGTACAGTGAGGGAAATTATTCCTTAAGAACACTCCGTAAAGTCGGGGGACTTGGCCTTAAAAATTCTATTTCATCTATTTTTTGAAAATCAACACACTTTTTAGATAGATTATTCATAATGTAGTGTTAAAGGTATTAAGTAACTTCAAAATATTCTTGTCTTAGACTTGAACTAAAGTTGAAGTTGGTGTTACTTGTATACAGATTCTTGTACCTGAACACCATAGAATAACAGTGGTTTCTCAGGTAACCAGAATGAACATTGATTCTGTTCGGACGGCTTATGGTAGGCATTTTAATTTTCTCACGAAAGCCCCCCGCATCACCGATAGAATCACCACTCTCAGACCTGGTTTCTCTTTCGGGTACATTTCCCTATTTTTCTAGGCTTGGGTGACCCCATTATCGAATTAATTATTTCATTTTGCCTATCGTTCAACTGAGCCCGGGGCAACTTAGTCCCGGGTTATGGAAAATAATTGTTTGCCTCAGGATATTGGCGAATTTGACAGGTGAGGAATTAACTGTAACACACCTTGTAATTTTCTCTCCTAGAATAGTATATAGTAGCATAGCTTAACTAGAACACTGTGGACCGTGATCAATACTGTATGATTTGGTCTACTCGCTTGGCCTGGATTGGTCCTCTAACTCTGTGGTCATCGTCACTGAGTATCTTATCAGAGAACCTCTCCCTTCTCCATGTAATACTCATATTTCAAGGACACATCATCGGAGAAGTAAAATTGAAAATATACAACATAAATATAAATAAGACTAAAATTTGGTCTCAACTAACAAGTAAAATACTCTAACTTTTAAAGTGCGTAGCTGGATACCTTATTGGCAGGGCAGATCTAGGGGTCTGGGTAGGGGTTTTCAAGACCCAGTAACTTTCGTGCAGATCTAGTATTTATATAGAGAAATTTGATAAATAGATAAGAATTATAAGTTGGGAATCCATAAATAAAGTATATTATTAGTTTAGCGGAGTCGAGAAACTTGTAAAAGTTTTATTGACTTGTTGGTTGTGGGTTTAAATCCCCTTAATTATTAACATGGGATTCAAATCCCCTTAGTTACTATTGGGTTTTATTTTTATCAAATTAGTAACCATGAAAGTGTGAGAGAAGAGAAACCAAAAGGGGAACAAAACGTAAGTAAATAACTAGGGATTTAATCCAAAAACTAAAAGAAAAGATTGAAAAAAAAAAAGGGTGTTATTCAGATTCGAACTCACGCTGAATGAGAAATTCTGCACCTTTTTACCAGTGAACCAAGCTTTAGCCTAGTGTCAAGGGGTTCACTACTTAACATATATATGATAAATCAAAATTTTGATCATATATATACAATATAAATTTTCTGAGAAGGGGATTCGGATGAACCCTAGCCTGCATGTAGATCCGCCAGTGTGTCTAGCGTGCATAATCAATGTTTGATGTTTATTTGTCCACTATAGCCAAATTGAAAAGTTTGTTTATGTATTAATTAGTAAAGTAATGGGAACCAAATCTACACTTACCGAGTGAAAAACTACTGTCGACACCACTACGCTATAAACTTCAGCAAAGTCGTCCGAGTGTATTCACGATCAATTTGGTGAGTATTGGAATATATTGTTGTGAAGAACAAACACATAACCAAAAGAGATTAATCAAATGGGCCTGGTACATGCATTAACGACGCGACATTTCGATACCACACATAGGCCTTTTATTTTATGCACAAGAGTGAGTTCCAAGAGACCTTTTCGTTTTTTTTTAAAAATATTAAGTTAATTCAACAGATCACCTTGAATTGTCTGTGGTCATTGAGGAGTTTGGCATTGACCCTTATCTGGTTAATGGAACTTCAAAAAATACATGGGAGGATGACTGTGCTACGTCTCTCTTTGGGGGCTGGCTTAAGAGTAAGACAACTAAAGCAATGGCTTGGGGCCCCTATTTACTATTCTTACTCTTGTTATTATTGAATATTTCAAAGTCTCACTAAGGATGAAATCTTCATACTCCGCAAAACCTCCCACCTTTAAAACAAATTAAGGCCTCTCTTTGAAGTTTGACTTTTGACCCTTGATCTTGTTGAGTCAGGCCTGGTCTCTCTAGTTACATGCCAAAAGATAGTACACTTCCTTAGAGAGAACACTATTAATTAGAGGCATTCCAATTAGTTTTTCTCAGCCAAAAAAGTGGAAGTGGGTCTCTTGGCCTAAGTCCTTACCGAACATCATCAGTAAAGAATAGGTACAACCTATTAAGTTTACACTGGACATGCAGTGCATTCATCCTGAAAGTACAACCAAGAGTCCGCCAAAAGTCCACTATCATACTACACAAAATTTTAGTGCATGCATCTGTTAATTGGATCAAACCATTCACTCTTCTTTTCTTTTGAGATTGGATGTGTTCTATTTGTTAGCAATTCATAAAAGGAAGGAAAAGAATCGTGCAGCTAGCTTCAACGGTAAAAGCAGCATCAGTACTTGCAAAATACATTGGATGAGCATGAAAATAGAAGATGACAAAAAGACAAATTCGAATAATAGACCGGTCACATAAGACATAATAAAAGCGCGTCCTTTCGCTACTTTTTAATTTGGAACAGTCTCTCCTCCATAGCTTTTTTCCTTATTTTTCTTTTTTAATAGTATGTTATTTTTAGCTTTTGGGAGGCTGTCTCGTCTCTTTGCTATGTTTATACTTTAAGCGTTCAATTCATGAATGGTTGGAGTTGGATGGATTTATTAAATTTGTGAGTCTTGAGTAATTGGAAAGTTGTTTTCATGTGACCAAAATGTCCTCGGTTCAAGCCGTGATCCTTGTGGTTCAGGTTTTTTTTTGAACCCCGGGCATAGCAGAAACTTTAATGCACCGGGCTACCCTCTTTTTAATTAAAAATGCATTCATATATATATATACACACGTAAATATAAATAATATGATCACGTTGTATTCACCATTTAAATGTTGATTTCGCCTTAGTAAATGATGTGCTTCAAAGGCGAACTATGTTATAATAAGCGAGTTAAATTAAATCTGTATCGAAAAATTTATTACTATATACAAAGTATAAATTATATTTGAATTTGAACTGCGTGTTATATTTAGGGCAAATGGATCCGCTTGACGCGGTCAAATGGGTTCATCTCGTAAGTGAAGATGAGTTCGAGCTTCATTTAATACGTTACTAGATTACAGCAGTTCAAGGAGTGGCACATTTCTCTCTTGGAAATTAGTCCACTATGGCGACTGTGAGTGTACTTGACTTTTACACTATCACATGCTTGTTCACTATAAAAACTTCTCATTCAAAATAAAACAAATATTTTTATTTTAATTTTTAGACAGGACATGACTCAATTCCAACGCATCGAGAACATAACTCTAGATAGGAGTGTGTGGGGTAAAATAGGAAAAGTGCATACATGACATCATAGATCGTATCGCCCCAGGAACAACGTCAAAATGAGTCTCCCTCTGACACCAAGAGCATGAGAAACCACCTACCTTAATGACTTTGAACTAAAGGACAAACGGGGACCAATGTGGGAGCTCAGGTGCACATGTGTTCCTCTGCAGAAGTGAATCAGATGGAACAGTAAGCTACCCCTTACCCCACAGCCTTAGCAAGTGGCATCCGATAATTGGTCACGATACAATGGGTCTCAGATGTCACTCTCTAATTGGCCATAGGCCCACCTTGTACCCTATAAATCGTAAAGGATCATTTGATTTCATTTCTTTATCTCTAAGTAATAAAATCCTTTAACTTTGTCTCCAAGCTTTCTATATTTTAGTTTTATTTCATATTCAGCGACGCCGATCGAGGCAAATTTGCAGTTAACTAATTTAGATTATATGATTTGCGCAATGACTCAAATTTGCTCTCTAAGTCCAGCTCGTTCGCTGCTTGTGTTATTTTCAATCTTGTTATTTTGCAAACATTCACCACAAATTCAAAGTTAAGCCTAATACATGCTCTTAACCCACCTATAAATTTAACTGTCCAAAATTGACAGTAAGCAGTTTGGTGCTCACCGAGGGGCTAGACCAACTGTTTGGGTTTAGCTTCTTCTTTTTGCTAGACGGTTTTGTGTTTCTGCTTTGTGCAATAACATGTCATGGCTAACAATGCTAACAATGTGGTGGATCCCACCCTTTAGGAAATGCCATTGACTCAACAGACAGTTCCACGAGCTTAGGTGGATGGACGATCTCCTGAGATATAGACTCTCCCTCATCATGAACACAAAAAATGCGAACATGCTGAGAAAGCCAAAGGACTAATTGATCTTAAGGATGATGAGGATGAAATAAATGACATTGAAGAGTTGCAAGGATTGCTGAGGGATTTTGAGCATCCCATAAGGATTTGATGGCCCAGATGGAAGCACAAGATAAAAGGATGCTCGAACTTTATAAGGGATGGCTCAGATTACCTTGGGTGTTTTGAGAGGGAACGAGAGAGATGACCTAGATGAATAAAAGCATGAAATGACATAAGCAGATGATGGATCTAGGATCAAAGACACGACCTCACCAGTAGCCATGATGGAATTATTGAGAAAAGAGATGAAAGCGTAGTACTTTGAGATCAAGTCTCAGATGAATTGCATAACAGAGCACCACCTATGATAAAAGGACTAATTCCAAAAGTTACACTAAGGTGCCTTACATAGCTAGTGTAGTAACTAGGTCAATCCAAAGAGGTTAAAGATGCTAGACATCTCGAAGTATAATGGGAACTCAGACTCCCAAGAGCACTTGCTTTTCTTCACCACAGCAGTGTGCGACTCTAAATTTACAATG
The DNA here is from genome assembly GCF_002878395.1 of Capsicum annuum. NCBI lineage: Eukaryota > Viridiplantae > Streptophyta > Magnoliopsida > Solanales > Solanaceae > Capsicum > Capsicum annuum. The sequence goes on from NC_061116.1 coordinate 46,485,373, forward strand.
AAAGAGGCCTAGTCGGTCATAGTAAAAAATTTTAGTGAGAGGCTTCCAGGAGGAGATTTGGTATAGTACTCGATCTTTCTAGAAAATTCTATCATTTACTTTAATATATTGGCCAACAATTTCATCAAGGCCCATGCCAGAGACAAAAAGGTGATGCCACACCGAAGGGATATCTCTAAGATAGAGCAAGGAGACACGGATCTGTTGCAAGAGTTACTCCATAGGTTATAGAATAAAAGAATGAAACTTTTAATGGTGTCGGATGACAGGCAGTGGAGGGCTTCTTTCAAACTCAAGGAGAGATTGATCGAACTTAAAGTGACAACTTGGGTTTATGCTCAAAATCTATACAAATCAGTTATTCAAGTAGAGGATGATTGTAAATGAGTCTTGGGGAAGTCCCCACAATTATGGAATGAGCCAAAACCACCAAAGAGTTCATTAAGAGTAGGATATAGATCAACATAAAACCCACTAGGATAGAATGATTCCAAGGGCTCAACCCAAGAATAGTATGCCCCTACTCAATGGGCGTAAAGGCCAATAGTAATATGGGCAAAAGACCCTGAGTGTCAAGCCATTTCTGGTATGATAAAATGGAAGAAAGTGAGCCTCTACGAAGTGAACTTCAAGCCCAAGTGAAGGTGAAGCCCATGGTATATGCCATTGATGAAGCACCCCTTCTTTTGAAGTACTACTTTAATGCATCCCTACTTATTTAGTCTCAGTGATCCAAGATATTAAGGTCGTGAAGTTTCCAAAGCCTATCAAAACCAACCTGAACGTGAGGGATAAAAACTACTAGTGCAAGTTCCATGAGACTCAAGACCACAACAAAAGAGATAACTGCCAACTTTGAGAATCAGTCATTGAGTTGTTGAATGAAGGATACCTAACATAGTTCCTGAGAGAACAAGATAAGGCAAACTAATATAAAGAATCCGAAGGCAACAAAGCATCCATAAAATTTGAGGATCCTTTAAAAATGATAAACTGAGAACTGACTCTCCAAAATGGATATGTTTCCACTCTTTTATTTTTCTTTTGATATAATATGTTGTTCTTTCTTTTGAATTTCACTATAATGTGAAGCAAAATTAGCGGGGTGCGAACTCCATAGAGGCGGTGAAGACTATGAAGGCCTAGAAGGACAAAATATACTATTTTTTTCCTTCGCAAGTTTTTATCCTAAAAATGGTTTTTCTGGCAAGGTTTTCAATGAGGTAGAAGTAGGGTCATCTAGGTGTAAATTAGGGTAATTTTATTTGTAATGGTTGGTGGCCTATGAAAAGTAAAACCAACATGAACTTGTGGAATTTGTTGTGTATTTTTGCTACTATAAATTTTGATGTGATACCGTTACACGAGTAGGTGCCTAAGTCAGGCTATGACTCACTAGGAGAAAATAGGGGCCTTTAAGGTTGAGGGCCTATAATATTCTAGAAAACCAGACAGGAATATAGTCGAATAATGATTTCACCAACCCCAAAAATGATAAATGATCCAATGACTTTGAGGTTTGTGAAAGGGACTAATGAAGACGTAACCAACTCAATCATTGGACTGACTTGATACTCACTTCCCCAGATGATAGTGCCTGACTTGAGGCCTCTTTAGGAAGAACAATCATAGAAACCTTGCAAATTGATTATTTAATTATGAAGAATCTTGACCACATTATCACATGTTTAGCCAAATATTCTCTAGCTAGAGGCATTATTAAAATCTATCAGTGTGAAATCTTTTTAATTTTTCTCAAAAAATAGTGCATTAAGTCAAAACTGACTATAAACAAAGGGTATCCTTTCTTAAGCTATGCTCTAAAGAACCTCGAAGACATCCAAACTTATAGGCTCAACAAACTAGAAACTATAGGAATCCCTCTTGAGATAACAAGGTATAAAAAGGCCTGAGATGCCTGAAGTTATGTTTAAAATCGACTTACTTGGATGAACTGAAAGACGCACTAAAATAAAACCAGTTAGAATTTACCTTCATCATAAAACCCTTTATATCAGAGTTTGAGTAGGAGAGCATCCTAAAACTTGGGATATCTTAAAGTACACCCTAAAAGGACTAGAGATTCCTAACTTTTTAGGGAAATGCTTTCGATAAGAGTTCCACAGAGTTGTGGAAATGGGTCAGTTATTATTAAAAAAAGGATTATGCAACTTTTTATGATTAGTATAGAGACAAATTGCTCGAAAAATATATAATTAAAAATCCAAAACTCTTGAAAGGCATAAAAAGTCATGATTTTCTTTTCATTATAAAAAGTCCCCAAAAAAGGTGACAAATTACATGATTCAAAGAAAGAAAAGACTAATACAAAATAAAAATTGGACCACGATAATCTATGCAGTCGGGTGAGCCAAATGCAGGAGTGATTTGAGGGTTGGCGACATAAGGGCTCCCGAAAAGCGCACATTACAAGGAATAATATTAGACTTATATGGAAGGGTAATGGAAGTGCCCCCAAGGGTCAAAAACCTTAATAATCAGAGCTAACGACATCTCAACATGCTTAAAAAGATGCTGACTACCCAAATAACCTCCAACGCATCCATCCATGTGTGACTATCCTTTGGAGAGGGTAACCTTATTAGGTTTAATCAAAAATTTGTTAGGCAACCCAGGGCCAAAGGACCCGCTTAGCTGACTCCGGGGGGGGGGGGGGGAACAACTACAATTTGGAATATCAAGATCACTAGGAGGAAGATGATCGATAAGAATCACACCCAAAAATCATCTTCTTTGGACTTAAAAATACTCTTTACCCCATTCTCATCTTGCATCTAGGAAAACACACTCCATAAAAAATTCTCGAATCAAAAGCAGAACAAAATAAATATTATATAAAAGACCATAAGCTACTCCTATCAGAATGAGAGAGTACCCCATAGAAAACCTTGTTATTCCTTGTAAGAGGGTGAGATATCCAAATTTACAAGAGGAGGGTAAAGATGAATGAGAATCAAGTATGGAGAAGAATAAAGTATAGAGAAATAGCATAGGAGAATGACCCTTTTATAAGCCAAGGCACAACATTTTAAATGAAGAGAAAGGGTCATAGATATGTGGACGAATGTCAATGCAAGATGTGACAGGCTATGGGAGCCAAAGCAGTGTCTGCGACTCTCTATTTCCCAAACGCAACATTTCTATACCTACAACTATTTTGCATTCCCCAACAAATTTAATGCAAAGAAAATAAATACACAATTAATAAAACACAAAGTGACCTTAAGCCTACAAAAATTGTTCTAGTAGCTCTAGCATATGTTTTGCCCTTTTTTCGCTTTAGAAGGGTTGAAAAATATTATTTTTGACTTTTTAAACTATTTCGAAACCTTATAAAAAGTTCAAAAAATTTTCGCCACTTGAATTTTGAGAAAATATCAAGAAAAAATAAAAATATTACTTGCAATATTCAAACCATAAAAAATGTTTTAAGTTTAGAAATTTCGAGTAAGTAGTTCCTATTAATACCCTTGGAAGGTTGTTAAGGCACCACGAGTATCCTCTAACTTGCGGTTATCCGGACTATTTGAAAACGACTTTTTTGACCAACTTTAAAAAGGGAAATTGATTAAGAAAAAATTATTTTCAATATTTGTGCAAAATAAATTTTGACCACTTAGTGGAGATTCTTAACTAAATCTAAGTAAACTAAAAACAATTTGCATAAAAAGGGAAAAGGGGGAGACAAAAATACTTAGGCCATTAGCCCCAAATCCATAAACCCCTAAGCTAATTTAGGCTTTTGGCCCATCTTCACCTATCCTAATCAAAATACTTGAGTTTTTGGTCCATAACCTGTCCTAATCTAATCATTCGGGCTTTTGGCCCATAACCTGTCCTAAACTATCTTTTTGAAACTTTGGGGTCCAAAATTCTGCTTCACCTGTATTAGATTACAACTTTGACTTCGAGGCCCAAATGAAAGAATAAAAAAATGAGTCAATAATTAAAATTGAGATTTTTCAAGTCTCTTAGCGACCTCATCAATGATTTTTGACCTGTTTTCCTTCTTCTTCCATCTTTTTGCACCCACACGTCATATAATCGACTTTAGACTTGACTCAAAAAGGTGGACACCATTGGTCCATTACGAAATTCAAGAGGAAAGGAGTCCATTTGAACTCCAAAACAGATTCACGCAAAGAAAAAAAGAAAAAGTATTAATATGTGTTCAAAACTTCTACACTTAATAAATAAATGATGAGATGAAAAAAATAGCATTCTCAAGCATAAAGAAATCGTAAACTATGATATCAAAGAAAATTAAATTATCCAATAAAAATGAAATTAAACCATTTCTTAAATAATCTTGCAAAAAATTGAATCTAGCATAATATAATCAACTAGCCCTTGAAAGGTAGACATGAATCCACAAGCATAGTTGTTTAAAATTTGAACAAATGTTTTCTATAGATTAACACATATTTGCATCAAATACTATGATATGATAAAGTCTAAGGCATTCTCTCATTAGAGCATAAGATTAGAAAATCTTTTTTTGGGGCATCTCAAATATGAAATACAAGAGATACTGATGCTATAACACTTTCTCAATACCAAGTGGGGTCAATCAACAAATTTGAAGTAAAATTCATGGTCGTATGTGAATAACAATGGGACATCTAAATGCACAAAAATACTTCAAGAAATAAAGCAATAAGTGAGGTGAAGCAAATTGCATATCTTAAATGTGTTTGAGAAACTATATTCAAAGACAAGATAGAAAAAATAGTAAAGGATTAATTCTAAGAAAAAAATGTCCAATTGTGCCAACTCCTATTTTAGCTTTACACCATTTAAACAAAAGCTATAACCCCAACAACTTTTCAATCTAAACAAATAAAATCAAAGACAGTTTTGACCATGAAAACGAGTAAATCATAATCACAAAAATATATCAAAAAAACTTATCATTTCACCGTGATATATAATCATGGAGAAAAATAACCTTTTAATCAAAAGAATTAAGGATCAACAAAGGAGTTCAATCTTAAAACTAGCACTTAAATTATAATTTTTACATGTTAATGATCCAACTATCACGTGTATGTCAAAGTGGTCAACTTCAACCTTAAGCGGTGACTTAAAAAACCGTTAGGCCACAAACATAGCACACTATGATATGCCCTTCGAAATAACACCATCCCTAGGTTCAAGTAACTCACTACTTCAAATCGACAAATAATTTCATAGACCCTTAACAATGCTAACTATTTTTCCACCATAAAAGAAACAACTTTACATGATAAAAGCGAACATATCCACTGATAAAATTTTTTAACAAGACATGAGTACGTATTTTAATCAAGCAAAGATCGAAACTTTATCCATCTAATTTATTAAGGTAAAACAAACAATAGTTACTATTCTTTTTCGACAAAAAGGAAACAACTTTACATGCTAAAAGTGAACATATCCATCAATGATGAATTTAAAAAAGGCATGAGTACGTATTTTAATCAGGCAAAGGTAGAAACTTTATTCATCTAATCATAATAATCAAAGAAGAAAGTCAAAGAAACACGTTCAACTATTGTTAGCTTATTTTACACCATGAATATAAAAAATAACCATAATATTAATATCATAACATCCTATGGCCTTCAAGGCCGTCTACAGTAAAAAAAATTATAACTACAAAACTACGAAGAAGGAGATCAAGAAGAAAACAATAACAAAACTAAAAGAGAAAGGTGTGTTTACCTTTTCTAGAGTAGTAAATTGGGACTTTAAGCTTTCTTCAGAGTCATGATTACCACCGGAAAGCAATCTTTGGAGAACTCTGATTAGCCTACCGATTGAAAATTTTTCCTAAAAATATTTAACTCTTTGTACAAAAATTTTTTTCACTCTTTGAGACTCGACCTTCTACAAAAATAGTAATAGTATTTATAGAAAAGGATGGACATTCAATTCTTTGAATCCACCAATATAGAAGAAAGAACTTAGAGATGTTTTAGGAATTTAAAATTGAGGGTAAGGTTTGTTGGAGGATAAGGTGAGGTGGAATTGTGCAATCTAGTATAAATTTTAAATTCCAAATATAGAAAAAAGTACAAGGTTGAGGTGGAATTGTACAGTCTAGTATAAATTTTGAATTTCAAATTGAAAAAAGGATAAGGTTGATGTGGAATTAGAGAATTTTTGAATTTTAAATTGAAAAAAGGATAAGGTTGAGGTAGAATTGTATAATCTAGTACAAATTTGAAATTGAAATTTGAAGATTGGGATTTCAATGGGTAGATTGGCTTAAAATATTTATTAAATAGTCAAAATTAAATTGAAATTAGCCAATCTCATTTAAATTTTGGCCAATTGAGTGTCAATTGGTCAATTATATTACAATTATGGCCCTATATCATAATTTTAGTCAATTGTATTTAAACTAAAATCATGTTGAAAATCAGTTGGCCAGTTGCATTATAATTATGGCCAAATTGATTTTAATTATGACTAAATTCAATAAATTGACTAAAATTGAAATAAGATCCAATACAAATAATTAACCGATTTAATCCCATGATTCTTGATTAGATAAAACCAAATATATTAATTTTGAGAAAAAAAATATATTCAAATCAAAGATTTTACCTATTTGTAATAATTTTCAAGATTCATCCAAATAATAGTTCAGTTTTGATAAAAATATTGATTCAAGTAATAAAATTTATACAATCTCATATATGTAAATACAAAAGAGTATAATTGTCACTTAAATGACAAAATTAATCCAAATTAAATATTTTATAGGACATTTATCCGGATGAAATAAACATTCCAATTCTATTAAGAATCGAAGAAACTCAGGATTAAATTTAGTCATGGAGGGCAAAAATTAGGTGTCAACAGTTGCCCCTCCCTTTGGGTAGGGTATATACAAGTAACTCCAGGAAAAGTGAGTTTGATGTTCCTAATTTTTGTCTGACCATAAATTTATTTTTGAAAGAGGTTGGTTTCGCGCGAGTTTCATAGAGTTATGGCCAGACCACAGTATCATATTTCCTACATATCTCAAGTTACATAAGAATTTAAGTAACTTGTAGTTCATAACGCTTGATTTTAAGCATAATATTCAAAGAATTTATAAGCTATTCAAAATTTTAAATTTTAGTAAAATCAGAAAACTAGGGAATAAGCGAATTGGGAGGAGGTTGAAATGCAGTCGAGTTTTTAACATATAACCCATTCTACATATTCTCGAGACTCAAAAAATCAAACCATTTGTAGTCCAACTCGATCGACAGAAAATATAGTCTCTTATTTTAGATGATCTTTGGCTCGGGATGAGTGACAAGATAATTAAGTTGCCAAAAAGAGGCTTGTAACCTCTTAACCATGAATGTGGATCTCTTCACATTCATAAGTATGAGTTTTCCCGGATATAATTTCCACAACTCTAGGTATCCTATCACCCGAATTTGGAGAAAAGAGAAGGTTACCCCTGGCATGAGTTTAGAAATATTTTGAGAGTGAAGTTGAAACTGAAATATCCTGAAGAACCCATATGCCTTCTAATAGGGATGTAGTTGGATGCTCGCATCTAAATAGTTTTACATCTCTCAGTATACTATGTCCCATTTTGCTGCTAAGAAATAATTTCACGTTGTGATGCAACCTTTTTAGAGCCGTCCGAACTTATGATTTTGATTTGATATTTTCGTCCTCTCGGATGATTTCAACAATGCCTCAAACAAAAATTATTAGTAATAAACATAATTCATAAAAGGAGTATATATTTTTTGTACCATATCTCCACGCGAGTTTTATTCGAAAAGTGAACTTGTCCCCTCATCTACTTGTTCGGAGGGCAAAGAATTGCAAAAAAAAAGACAGCACCCTCTTGGTTGTTGAATAAAATATATCTTTTGTCAATTAAATATGTTTTCAAAGTGGGGTGGCCCTTTTGGACACTGACGATACTTTATGTAGAGCGGTCCTTACAACTGCTTAATCCTATGTTGAATGTGGTAACCCTTTTTGTCATCTATAATGATTATCTCATGTGGAATGATAACCTCTTTGGCTATTGAGAATGATTATTTGCATTTGATCTCGAGTAAACATTGTACATCTTTTGTATCGATACAACTTATAGATTTCCCTTGAATTATCAATCTTTAGATAATCTTGTACATCATTTGATGTTGGATATGAGGTGAGTTACAGATATCTTTTGAGTTTCTAGCTTTTGGGTAATCCTGCATATTATCCGACCTTGGATAAGAGATGACTTATAGATATCCCTCCAACCGCTAGCTCTCAGGTATTCCTACACATTATCTGACCTTGGATACAATATGACTTATAGATATCTCTCAAATTGGTAGTATTTGGGTAATCCTACAGCTAATCAATCTTTGATATGATGCAGCTTATATATTACCCTTGGACATATCAATTTTGTAATCTTATATATTCTCCGGTAAGGATTTAGTTGTGACTTATGGATAACCTTCCAACTATTGATCTTTGGAAAACCTTGCACACTATCCGGTTAGGATGTCATTGTGGCTTATGGATGACCCATGGACTATCAACTCATAGGCAATCTTGAATACTATCCTATTTCAAATAATGTGACTTATAGATGACCCTTGGATTGCCTTTTTTTGGGAAATCTCATGTGTCGCTCTATTTCAGATAGCAACTTAAAGACGTCCATTCTAATCATGTCCTTTTAATGCATTTAGATGCTGATTCATAAAATGATGAGATATCCTCGATGTCGATCTATATCACCTTTGACTGGTCAACAAATATAAAATGCTGATATATCCTTGACACTAGATTATGCTATCTTCGGTGGTCAATGGATATTTGTGCTCCAAAGCATCTTCCAAGGACAAACCTTATCATTTTACATGGTGAGGGATTATGGAGACTTAGTTTAATCTCATGATGGACCTCTTGGTAATGAAATGATATGAAATTAACCTCTTGGCATGGCCCTCTTGGCAATGGAATAAAATAAAATGGTCCGCTCAATGATGATATGAAAGGGCCCTCTCTACAATGTCATAAAATGGAATGGCCCTCTCAGCATGACCCTCTCAGAAATGAAATAAAATGAAATGGCCCTCTCAGCATGGAATGAAATGGATGACCCTCTTGGCATGGTATGATATGAAATGGAATGGCCTTCTCGACGATTTGAAGAGAAGCTTCATCTATGCTCCTTTGTTTGTGTTTTTGGTTTCTACATGTACCTGTACTCAAGGTAGATTGTTAGTAGACACAATGTCGCTCTTACTGGCGACCACAGTCAAACTTTATGAAATTTTAAATGAAAAATTCTCGGCATCATAATCGAAATGGCTTAATCCGCTATTCATCCTCTATTTTTAAAGAAATATTTAAATAGCAGACCTACTAGATGCAAATATATGGGTAAAATACCTTTTTTAGGGTTACTCAAATACTGTTTTCTTGTCTTCAACACAAATTCTGAGGACGACTTTCTACTCTTCCTCCTATTGAGTATTCCTTTTGACTGTGTATTTATTATTCCAACTTCTTTGACAGCACCTGTGCTCAAAGTAAATATTTAGTAGATACAAAGTCTCTTTTTCTAGCGAATATTTTTTAGAAAAATTCTAAATAAAATATTCATAAAGAGGATAAGGTGCCTTTGTTTGTCATTCACGATCCCTTGAAATGAGATAGATAATTCAAAAGGTCCTTTATGAATGGGCATTGATCTCGTCTTTGGGGCTACCCAAAAATACCATTCTTAAGCAACATATGCTTGGTGTGGTTCCTAATTTTCTTGTGATTATTTGAAGAAGATCTCGATTTTTATGTATTGATCCTTGCAAACACAGAAAAATGGTTAGTTTTGAGCAAAACTACTCCATATTGAACTCCTTTGATCCTTGGTTTGCTCCTCGTCATCTTTTGGGTTCTCCTTCATGTTGGGATCCAACCTAAATCCCCATTCTAATATATGCCTAGGAAATCACTAAGTTAAAAGATTTGTATAGATTTTCGAAAGTAGTCTTAATTTTAAAGACTACTTTCATAAACTTTTATAAAAGCTTTTAGAATATTTCCAATCATTTCATGTATTAGCTTAACGAATGTCTTTCTCTTAGTTATGACTATTTCTGATGTTAGACGAAAGATTTCTAGAGATTCACCATTGTTAGTGAGGTTTTCTACTAGAAGTTCTATCATAGCCGGAGATTTTTTCTACCTAGACTTTATTGCAGCTAGTGATTTCTAAAACTTGACTTCGACCTCGAGTTTGGGGGAATTTGAAATATATCCAGTATCTTAGTGGAAAATTTGAGAGCCTCCTCAAAATTTCTGCCCCAGTTTAATACTATCTGAGATGATCTTGGCTTGAGAGAATCTGAAGTCTTCGTGGGTCTTCATCTTCTTTATTGGATGATGATATTCCTCTTGTGAATTTTTGAGATTCCTTCTCAAAAATTCTGTCCCAATTTTTATTTTCTGGGGTTATATGACTAACAATTAGGGAACTTACGTATCTCATTGAAGCAGGAATCAGGTCAAACATAGTTCAGGCCTACACCGAGGATATATAGAAAATATAATGGCTTGACCGAAGATGACATAGGCCACCTACGTATCCCTTTCTTGGGAATTTAGGTCATCACGTAGTTCATACATAAAAGAAAAGGATAAATTCCCTTAAGGGGTTGACCAAAGCCGACATATGCCACTTATATATCCCTTTCTTGGTAATTCAAGTCAAACATAGTTCGTACATGAAATAAAAGGATAACTTCTCCTAAGCGGTTGACCGAAGCCGACATAGGCCTCCTATGTATCGCTTTCTTGGGAATTTAGGTCAAATGTAGTTCGTACATAAAAAGAAGGATAAATTCTCCTAAAGGGTTGAACGAAGTCAACATAGGCCACTTACATATCCCTTTCTTAGGAATTCAAGTCAAACATAGTTCATACAAAAAGAAAAAAATAAATTTTTCTAAGGGGTTGACTGAAGCCGACATAAGCCGCCTACGTATCTCTTTCTTGGGAATTCAGGTTAAACATAGTTCATAAATAAAGAAAAGGATAAATTCTCCGAAGGGGTTGGCTAAAGCCGACATAGTCCGCCTATGTATTCCTTTCTTGGGAATCCAAGTCAAACGTAGTTCGTACATAAAAGGAAAGGATAAATTCTCCTAAGGGGTTAACCGAAGCCGACATAGGCCACCTACGTATTTATTTCTTAGGAATTCAGGTCAGACGTAGTTCAGACATTAAAAGAAGGATAAATTCTTCTAAAGGATTAACCGAAGCCGACATAGGCCACCTACGTATCCCTTTCTTGGGAATTCAGGTCAAACATATTTTGTAAAAAGACCCATCTTCAGGGTTAACTAGCCCTGGATACTCTTATCCATCCTACTAAGATAAAATTAAGGCTTTTATGGATAACACTTTATGGGTGACATGAGGCTTTCCATTACGTTTGTCTTGATCAAAGAACGGATCAACTGTCTACTTTCCTTTAAGACAAATGATAAGATTCCTTTCCCATGTTTTTTATAGATAGACATCGACCTTGATTTTCTTAACTTGGTCGTTGTCTCCCTTGTTAAGCACCTCAATTTCTTCTAGGTTAGGTTTTCTCGATTTTTGAAGTCCTTGGTTCTTTTGTTGATTGCTTTAGGACTAACATCTCTCATTCATCAACAACTTCCTTAATTTGTTCATTTCTCTCTTGACATAACATGATATTGGTAGGTTTTAGATGTTTACTACACTTATCAAAACCCAAACAAGTTCTATAATATCAAGTAGATACAAAATAAATAATAATGATTTTCACAATAGAAAAGGCTTATGAGTTTTGAGAATATATTTACAAACTCTATCTATGACCCACAAAAGTGTGGGTTTATACTTTTGAAAAACATAAAAAGCAAAAAAGGATTAGATAAACTTAAAGGGTGGATGTCAGACCTCGTCAGTACTGCCACCGACTTTGTAAGAAATGAAATTTTATTTTTCTATCTACCCTATTGATAGAGGAGTAATAAGTGGAGTGGAAGTCCAGTTCAACAATGTTTCCTCCTATTCATCTTCTTTGATTCTAGTTGTCTTGAAAAATTCTTCTATAGGACAATCTTACTTTTTCCTATTCCATCCTTGAGACCATTGCTTATAGGTTTTTAAAAATGACTGGTAGAGTCCAATTTTACTACTAGTCATTTTTTCTTCCTTTGACAAAGCTATAGTCGAGAGAGGAATCTTTATTTACTTTGATCTAGTGAAATCGGGTAATTTTATACCAACACAGAGTAGTTTCTATTACTTGTAAAGTAAAAACAACTCAAAGGCTAACGTGTTAGATTTTGTTTAATAATAAATGATGCAAGATAATAAGACAGGAAGTAAACACATAAAGTTATTTCTTCTCTCATGCGAATTAATCCATGGAGAAATGGTGACTCGAGAATTCAAGTGAACAAAATTTTTCTCATTGATATGGATAAGTAAAATTTATCAGGAAGGTTCAACTTTTCTTCGTTTCGACCTTATTTTTTCTTTCATAGAAGTGGGAAATACAGAATTTTTAAAGATAAGGGCCCGGCCGAAAGGCTTCCTATGTATATCATGGGGGAAAAATCAGGCCCTACGTAGTTCGAATTCAATCAATAAGTTGACTTTTGTGATCTTTATTTTGGCCACAACAATCTTCTTAGACATTTTCTTATTGTCCGCCGTAGCGTATCCTCTATTTGCTCTAATTCCATCAATTTCCTCTTGACTTGAGTAATTCTCCTATTGCTCTTTTTGATTCATCCTAAATGGCTTCTCTTTAGTCCATAGTCAACCATCCTGAATAGGTAGTGAGAATTTAGGAAATTTTAAGAATGATTTTGGACTTTTTGTGAGAGACTTGGGAGAGTTAGAGTATATTTCGTCGGACTTTTGTATAGTGAATTATATTTCTACTTAGAGATGCTCTATGAAAAAAATGGGATTGAATCAATTCACCTTTGATTCGTATCAACATCACATGTATAAGAACATAAAATAGTTATATCACACAAGCATATTGTAATAAACGTGCATCCTAATTGGGCGACCCTTTTAAGTTGAGGGTTGGCCTAACGTATTTGAAGGAAGTATATGATTTTTAAAAACAATCCATTATTCCCCAAAACCTTAAGGGGGAATAAATGGTTACAAAAGGTGTACAAAAGGGATACAATCTTTAGGGAAAGGAAAAATAACATGAGAAGAAGACCAATGTCCCACGTAGGGGGTAGTAGCTCCTATATGCTCCTTCATCAATCTTCGCCCTCTTAGCTTTGTCCACTTCTTTCCATATGCGACATCTATTGATGATCAAGTGATTCCCATATAACTGTGCTTTATACTCATAAGTCATTAGCCTTGGAAATCATGCAATCGTCCAAATCGATCAATCATCAATCTCTTACCTGTCTTACTTTAATTTCTCCCTCAATTGGTGGATAATTGAGACATCTTTACACAAAAGTAAACAAAGTAAGTCTTCCCCCTACCCCAAAGGATAATAGATTGAATTAAATAACATATATTTCTCCAATACATAAATATAATTCGTCTTTAATTGACTCATGGATAATAGATGCATGATAGGTTTTCTAATGGATCCAATACCCCCTTGGGTATTGGGTTATCCTAGGCTTATTCCATAAAAAAAGAGTTTTGGTTTTTGCTTTATCCAAGGTGTCTGGAGTGGGTTTAAACTAGGTTTCCAAGCGGACGACTTGGATTTGGAAATAGAACAACCATCGGACGCCTAACGTGTAAATAAACCATTGTATTTCCAACACTTTATTTGGAATTGAATAATAGAGTTTGAGACATCTATGATACCCCAAACAATTTATATATTTCAAATGGGAAGCATGCCATGAAATGCAACACTTTAATTTCGCAGAATTTAAACAAATAAGCACATAAATAGATTAAATATTAAAATAGTTAGTCAATGAAGCTAATTCAAATATTTGGTTAGAACCTAGTTAAAAATCTCCAGCGGAGTCACCATTTCTGTTTTGCCCTTTTTCGATTTCAAAGGGATGGAAAATATTATTTTTGACTTTTTAAACTATTTTGAAAACTTAAAGAAAAGTTCAAAATAATTAAGAAATTACAGTGTCGCCACTTGATTTTTGAGAAAATATCAAGAAAAACTAAAAATATTACTTAAAAGATTCAAACCAAAAGAAAATCTTTTAAGTTTAGAAATTCTGAGTAAGTGGTTCCAATAAATACTCTTGGAAGGTTGTTATCTGCTGACTTGCGTTTATCCAGACTATTTGAAAAAAACTTTTTTGACTAACTTTAAAAAGGGAAATTGATTAAGGAAAAAATTATTTTCAATAATTGCAAAACAGATTTTGATGGCGTAGTGGGGATTTTTAACTAAGTCTAAGAAAACTAATAATAATTAACATATAAAGGGAAAATGGGAGACTAAAAAACTTAAGCTATTAGGTCTAAATTAATAAACCCCGTCCTAAGCTAATTTGGGCTTTTGACCTATCTTCACTTGTCCTAATCTAAACACGTGGGATTTTGGTCCTTAAACTGTCCTACTCTAATCATTCGGGCTTTTGGCCCACAACCTATCCTAAACTATCTTTTTGGACCTTTGGGGTCCAAAATCTGCTTCACCTATATTAGATTACAACTTTGACTTCGAGGCCTAAATGAATGAATAAATAAATGACTAAATTAATAAATAAAAGTAAGGCAATAATTAAAATTGAGATTTTTCAAGTCTCTTAGCGACCGCATCAATGAATTTTGATGCATTTTCCTTCTTCTTTTATTTTCTTGAACTCGTACGTCATATAATCGACTTTGGACTTAAACTTCAGACTTGACTCGAAAAGGTGGGCCTCATTGTCCCATTACAAAATACAAGAGGAAATGAGTTCATTTGAAATTCAAAGCAGATTCATGCAAAGAAAAAGAATCAATATATGTTTGAAAATTCTACTCTTAATAGATAAATGATGAGATGAAAAAAATAACATTATCAAGCATAAAGAAATAGTAAACTACGATATCAAAGCAAACCAAAATTTTCAATGAAAATAAAATTAATCCATCTCTTAAATAATCTTACAAAAAATTGAATCTAGCACAATATAATCAATTAGTCCTTGAAAGAAAGACATGGATCCACAAGCATAGTTGTTTAAAATTTGAACAAATATTTCCTATAGATTAAAACATATTTTCACCAAATACTATGATATGATAAATTCTAAGGCATGCTTTCAATAAGAAAGAAAAGTGGAATGAGCATAAGATGAGGAAATCATTTTTTGTGACACCTCAAATATGAAATACAAGACATATTGATGCAACAACACTTTTTCAATACCAAGTGGAGTCAATCAACAAATTTGAAAAAAAATTCATGGTAGTATGTGAATAACAATGGGACGTCTAAATGCACAAAAATACTTCAAGAAATAAATTAATAAGCGAGGTGAAGCAAATTGTATATATTAAACATGACTGAAAAATTATATTCAAAGACTAGATAGAAAAAATAGTAAAAGATTAATTCTAAGAAAAAAATGTTCAATTGTGCCAACTCCTATTTTAGTTTTACACCATTTTCAATAAAATCTATAACCCAAACAACTTTTCAATCTAAACAAGAGAAAATCAAGGACACTTTCGACCATTAAAATGAGAAAATCATGACCACGAACATAGCACATTATGATATGTCCTTCTAAAATAACACCAAATCCCTAGGTACAGGTAACTCACTACTTCAAATCAAGAAATAATTTCACAGACCTTTAACAGTAGTAACTAGTTTTTGACATAAAGGAAATAACTTTACATGCTAAAAGAGAACATATCCTTCAATAAAAAATTTAAACAAGGCATGAGTACGTATTTTAATCAAGCAAATATCAAAACTTTATCCATCTAATTTATTGTGGTGAAATAAATAATAGTGACTATTGTTTTTTGACATAAAGGAAACAACTTTACATGCTAAAAGTGAAAATATCCATCAATGATGAATTTAAACAAGGCATGAGTACATATTTTAATCATGCAAAGGTTGAAACTTTATTCTTCTAATCATAATAATTAAATAAGAAAGTCAAATAAACACGTTCAACTATTGTTAGGTCATTTTACACCATGAACATAAAAAATAGACATAATATTTATATCACAACATCCTATGGCCTTTAAGACCGTCTACAATAGACAATCCTAGCAAACAAAATTACAACTACGCAATTACGAAACTACGAATAAGAAAATGAGGAAGAAAATGATAACAAAAATAAAAGAGAAAGGTGTGTCTACCTTTTTCGGAGCATCAAAACAGGATTTCAAGCTTTCTTTGGAGTCTTGACCACCACCAAAAAGCAATATTTCGAGAACCCCAATTAGCCTACCGCTTGAAAAATTTTACTAAAAAGTTTAACTCTTTGCTCAAAAGTTTTTTCCACTCTTTGAGACTTGACCTTCTACCAAAATAGTAGTAGTATTTATTGGAAGGATGGGGATTCAATTATTTGAATCCACCAATGTGGGAGAAAGAACTGAGGAGTGTTTTGGGAATTTGAAATTGAGGATAAGGATTGTTAGAGGATAAGGAGAGGTGGAATTGTACAAGTCAGTAAAATTTTGAATTTCAAAAATGAAAAAAGGACAAGGTTGAGATGAAATTATATAATATAGTACAAATTTTGAATTTTAAATTAGAAAAAGGATAAGGTTGTAATACCATGTATTAATCTTAGTTTAGTTCAACTCATAGTGCATGCATAATAGGCTTAAAACCTTAAAATTTAGCTAAGTGTTGGATTGCCTCTTAACTTTGATAATTTTTAAAGTGACCTTTTTGACCTCGAGACGTAGGTTTTTGAGTTCATTCATGTTCAGAGGTGTTAGTAGCATGTCATGGGTAAGTTTTGGATTTTTCAAATGGGAATTGAGGCACGTTTAGATTTTGTTTCCAGCAGCTCAACGCGATTGCACTACGTCGTGGTGGAATAGAGATGGCATCATTGGCGCATCACAGTGGTGTCCTAATCAGCATCCCAATTACGAATTTAAATTATTGAATGGTAGTCTTGTCTTTTCCCAGCACCTTAATTCATAAAAACATGGGATTAAACTGCTGATAGGGCATTATAAGCCCAAATTTCCCAATTTCTCTCTCAAATAAACCCTAAACTTTTTCCAAATTCATTAATCTAAATCATCTTACTTTCAAGAAAACCAAGATCTCAAGTGTTACAATCCAAGGAAGCTCTTAAGAAAGTTATTCTCTTTCAAGATTTAAGTATTAAAGGAATGTGTGATATTCATCCTTGGTTTTCTTTCACCATGGAGTCCAAGAATCCTATTTTAATGTTATATTATGAGTTTTCCATGTTTTAAATGAATTATCTCAATGAATTACTTGTTATTTTGATTTCAAGTTAAGATTACAATTGTTTTCAAGGGGAATGAATTATAATATGGTATGGATGTCGAAGTTCCCATGTCATGTTCATGCAATTCAGGATAAATCCTCAAATTATGGTTTTTTTGTTATGTAATCATGCTATCTTATCATGTTTAAAAGCATTCCCCATGTGTTTGATGAAATATCAAAGAGAATGATTTTGTAGAATGATATCCCCATTTGAAGTTTTTACATGCCTTTATTGTTATTTTTATTCAATTCTGGGGGTTATGAATACCAAAACTTAGTTATTTACCTAGTTTTTAGAATCTTCATAATGGTTTCTGATAAACCATAAGCATTATCAGTTCAGTCAGTTAAGCTCAGTTTAGTTCAGAAATCAATGTCTTTAAGTTGGGAGTAGGATTGCACCAAGTGAATATAAGACAGCGGATTCCCCATAAGTTAGGTAAAGTCATTAGTAGTAGTCCCTCATTAGTACCGCATTGCCAGCATGAGTTATAAGGAGTCACTAGTTAGTTTAGGATTGACTACCTCCCAGGGGTCACCCGTTAGTTTAAGCTTAAATCCACCCAGGGATTACCCATTAGTTTAGGCTTGATATCTTGGTTCTTCAGTAGCTTAGTGGATCCACATAGCCATTGTTTGTACCCGTGGTACGATACTAACACCTTTCTAACTGGGGTCACAGGTTAGACCCCAATCAATTATGAATGGGGCATGTCGATTAGATGATACCTCCCACAATCTCAGTTCAGTATTCAGTACAAAATTCAGTTCAGGTTACTTGATCAAGGCATATAGACTATTAGCTATTCAGTTATCATATTTCAGTTTTATAAATTATTTAAAAAACATTATATGCTTGGTCTTGTACTTTCAGTATTTCAGTTTACAGACTATTTCAGAATTATGCATTCTCAGATTTTATAGTTTTCACACCATCATGTATCCATTATATCATGTTATTCAGTCAGTCTTTATTTCATGCACATAAACCTATGCATTTCAGCCTAACCTCATTATCCATACCAGTACATTCAAAGTACTGATCACATACTCGTTTCTCTATGATGTCTTATATCATAGGATCAGACGCTCAATTTCCTGACCGGGCCTAGATGGGATCAGTTAGCCAGCATCAGTAATAGTGGTGAGTCCTCATACTTCAAGGATGAGTTTATCTTTATTTAGTTGAGTCAGCAGTTTAGTCAGATGATTTATTGCAATTAGTTGAGGGTTTTTCCCATCAAATCTCCAGTCAGTTAGCTTACCAGTTTTATCAGTCATGTTGCACTATTTTTGTAGACGTTTTCTTAGACTTATGACTTTACTTGTACTTTTCAGTACTTAAAAGCTTATGGCTTTTTAAGCTATTTTCTGCAAATGTCTTTTTTAACAGTATATTATTCGGTGATCCTAGTAGATACCAGCTCATAGGTTAACTTTGTTATCACTTGTGACCGTAAACACCATGTGGCCTCTAGGGTGTATTTGTAGGGCGTTACAAACTTTGTGTTAGAGCCCAAGGTTTTACAGTATCCTAGGGTATCTAAAAGCTAAGTTATGTAGATTCTTGTACATGGGTGTGAAGTGCGCCACACTTATGTTGTGAAAAGTGCTCCATACATTTTAGGAAAAGTTTCCCTTGTTTCAGTACATGTCATGAGAATGAGCATGAGCTCTATTTGAACTCTCTTTCTAATTCTCTCTTTCTTTAATTTACAAAAAATGCCTTTTAGAAAGACTAACTTAAAAAGAAATGGAAATCAGCCCATACCTCCGCCTGTTTAGGAAGATCCCCTGAATGAGCATGTCTCTCATGCTGAGTTCAGAGCTACATTCACTACTTTAGCCCACTTATTAGAAGTTTATAACAATTAGCAAGCTGCTTTTCCATCCAATCTAGTAGCTAATACAACCACAGCTAGGTTTCAAGACTTCACCTGTATAAATCCCCCCAAGTTTTTGGGATCCAAGTGAGATGAGGATCTGCAGGAGTTCCTTGACATAGTTTGGAATGTGACTGATATTATGGGTGTTACGTCTAGTGAGAGTGTGGAGTTGGCTGCTTACCGGTTGCAGGATGTAGTTCACACTTGGTTTAACCAGTGGAAGGAGGATAGAGGCACTAACACAGGTCCTATAGAGTGGGAGGAGTTTGCTACCATATTTTTAGATAAATTATTTCCCTTAGAGTTGAGGCAAGCTAAGGTGCTGGAGTTTATTAATTTAAAGCAAGGAAATATAAGTGTGAAAGAGTATTCACTTAAATTTACTCAGCTGGCGAGGTATGCTCCTCATGTGGTGTTTGATAACTATTCTAGAATGAGTAAGTTCATTCCTGGCATATCTAATAGCGTGGTCAAGAAGTGTAGGACTATGATGTTGATTAAAGAGATGGACATATTTAGGCTTATGGTCTATTCTCAATAGATTAAAGAGCAGAAGTTTAAGGAGAATGAGGGGGAGAATAAGAGAGCTAGAACAGGTAGCTATAGTTTTTCTCAGACAAAGCCAGAAGGTGGTAACCATTCTTAGTTCCGATAAAAGCTTTCATCCCCAGCTACATCTTCAGCTAGTGCGCTAGTACCAAAGTTCAGTAATGACAATCAGGATAGGCGCCAGGTTCTAAGACCCAGGGTCCTGTAAATAGTAGATGCATTAATCCTCTTTACCAGAAATATGGTAAAAATCATCAGGGTATGTACAGAGATGGCAGTGATGTATGTTTTGGATGTGGTAAGCCATGCCAAAAGTGTAAGAAATATTGATTAGTTGCTTATAGGGGAAGATATTCACGCTAATAGGGTAAGACCAACCAGTCATCAGTTCCAGTAGGTCACTAGACTCAGCAAGGCACTACTTCCAGTGCCACCAGTGGACAGTGACAGAACAGGCTTTATGCACTTTAGTCTCGACAGGATTAGAAAAGTTCTGCTGATATGATTACTGGTATATTGCAGGTCTTTCACCTCAATGTTTATGCTTTATTAGACCCCGGAGCTTCTCTTTCTTTTTTAAGCCCCTATATAGCTGTTAATTCCTGAGTCTTTAGTAGAGCCCTTCTTAATATCTACTCTAGTAGGTGTCTCTATTGTAGCTAGATAGGTATACAGGAAGGTATACAGGAACTGTCCGATCATAGTATCCTATAAAATCACCTAAGTTGATTTTGTAGAGTTAGAGATGACTGATTTTGATATCATTCTCGGCATAGATTGGCTCAACTAATGCTATGCTTCAGTTGACTATAAATAGAGTCATTCAATTTTAGTTTCCTAATGAACCAGTCATTGAATGGAGGGGTAGTACTTCAGCGCTTAGGGGTCAAATTATTTCATACCTTAAGGCAATAAAAAATCATTTCCAAGGGTTGTGTTTACCATCTTGTTTAACTCAAAAACTCTAATTCTGAGACCCCAAGTATCAAGTCAGTTTTAGTAGTAAGGGAATTTCTTAATATGTTCCCTAAAGATCTTCCTGTAGTTCCTCCTGAAAGGGAAATTGACTTTGAAATAGACATCCTTCTAGATACCCAGCCTATCTCTATTCTTCCATATAAAATGGATCCAACAGAGCTTAAGGAGTTGAAAAATTAGTTAAAAGATCTCTTAGATAAAGGATTTATTAGGCAAGTGTTCCCCATGGGGTGCTCCAGTCTTTTTCGTGCAAAATAAAGATAGTTCTCTCAGAATATGCATCGATTACTATTAGTTGAACAAAGTCACCATCAAGAATAAGTATCCACTTCCCAAAATTAATGAATTATTCGACTAAATTTAGGGTGTCAGTTATTTATTTAAGATAGACCTCAGATCCGGCTATCATCAGCTCAGAGATAGAGAATGTGACATTCTAAAAATAGCTTTCAGAACCCGGTATAGTCACTTCAAATTCTTTGTTATGTTATTTGGACTAAAAATGCCCCAGTAGCTTTCATGGACTTGATGAACTGAGTGTTCAAGAAGTACTCTGACATGTTTGTCATATTCTTCATTGAAGATATTCTTGTCTAATCCTGTAGTGAAAGTGATCATGCAGACCATCTCAAAATCATATTGTAGACTCTTAGAGCCTATCAATTATTCTCCAAATTAATTAAACTTAAATTTTGTCTAAGATCAGTAGCTTTACTTGGCTACATTATTTCCAGTGATGGCATTAGAGTTGACCCATAAAAGATTAAATCAATGAGAAACTATCCCAGACCTATCTCTTCATCAGGTATTAGAAGTTTCTTGGGTTTGGCTGGCTATTACAGGTGGTTTGTTAAAGGGTTTTCATCCATTGTATTCCCCATGTCTCAATTGACTCAGGATAAATTTAAGTTTTAGTGGTCAGATTCTTGTGAGAAAAGTTTTCAGGAGTTGAAGACTCGACTCGACTCATCTCAGCCCCAATTTTGACTTTGCCAGATAGTTCAGATGGATTTTTTGTTTACTGTAATACTTCCAGGTTTGGTTTGGGTTGTGTTTTGATGCAGAGAGGTAAGGTAATAGTCTATGTCTCTAGACATATTAAACCCCATACAAATAATTATCCTACCCATGATCTTGATTTAGTAGCTGTTGTGTTTGCCTTGAAACTTTAGATCCACTATTTGTATGAGGTTCTTGTTGATATGTTCAGTGATCACAAAAGTTTGCAGTATGTGTTCTTGTAGAAAGATTTGAATCTTCGTCAGAGAAGGTGGTTAGAATTGTTAAAAGATTATGATATAAGTGTTTTGTATCATTTGGGAAAGACAAATGTAGTGGCAGATTCCCTTAGTAGATTGTCTATGGGTAGTGTTACTCATATCGAGAATGATGAGAAGAAGTTAGTTTAGGAGGTTTATCAGTTGGCTAGATTAGACGTTCATTTGGTTAATTCAGCTGAGGGTAGTGTATGGGTTCAGAATAACTTAGAATCTTCATTGGTTGTTGAAATAAAGGAGAAACAGGACAGGGATTCTAGTTTGGTTAAGTAGAAGGAGTCTGTTAGAAACCAGAAAGTAAAAGTTTTATCCCAAGGGGTAGAGGGTATGTTACAATGTCAGGGTAGGTTGTGTGTGCCGTTTGTTAATGGTTTGAGAATACAGATTTTGGCAGAAGCATATGATGCACGTTATTCTATTCACTCAGAAGCCACTAAGATGTACCGTGATTTGCGAAAAATCTATTGGTGGAGAGGCATGAAAAAGATATTGTAGAGTTTGTAGCTAAGTGCCCTAATTATCAGCAGATTAAGGTTGAGCACCAAATGCCTAGCAACATGATGTAGGAGTTCAGCATTCCCACTTGGAAGTGGGAAGTGGTGAACATGGACTTTGTGATAGGGTTGCCCCATACGTGTTGTCATCATGATTTAATATAGGTTATTATAGATAGAATGACCAAATCAACTTATTTCTTGCCTGTTCATACTTTCTTTTTGGCAAAGGATTATGCCAAGCTCTATATTAGAGAGTTGGTTAGGTTACATAGAGTTCTATTGTCTATAATTTTAGATAAAGGTACTTAGTTTACCTCTAACTTTTGAAGAGCTTTTCAGAAGGGTCTAGGTACCCAAGTTCATCTCAGTACAACTTTTCATCCCCAGATAGATAGTCAGACAGAGAGGGTCATTTGTACCCTAGAGGATATGTTGAGGGCATATGTGATTGATTTCAAAGGAATTTGGGATGATCACTTACCCTTGATTGAGTTTTCCCACAATAACAGTTATCACTCCAGTATTCAGATGGCGCCGTTTGAGGCTCTCTATGGGAGGAGTTGTAAATCTCCTCTTGGTTGGTCTGAGGCAGGTGAGACTGCTTTGATTGGGCTTGATTTCGTATTTGATGCAATAGATAAAGTTCATTTAATCAAGAAGAGACTCAAGAAAGCCTACAGCTATAAGAAATCCTATGCGGATGTGCGTAGGAGAGATCTCAAGTTTGCAGTTGGAGATTTAGTCTATTTGAAAATCTCTCCCATAAAAGGAGTGAAGAGATTTGGCAAGAAGAGAAAGCTTAGTCCCCCATTTGTTGGCCCTTATAGGATCTTGAGTCATTTTGAAAAGATAGCTTATAAGCTTGAGTTGCCTGCAGATTTGGCATCAGTGCATCCAGTGTTGCATGTTTCTTTGTTAAAGAAGTGTATCTGTGATCCAGCTGTTGTAGTCCCTTTAGAAAGTACAAATATTCAGGATAGCCTTTCTTACGAAGAAATTTCAATTGATATTCTTAATCATCAGAATCATAGACTAAGGAACAAAGAAGTTTCCTTGGTCCAAGTTCTTTGGCGAAATCAGTCCATTGAAGGAGACACTTGGGAAAAAGAAGCAAATATGCATACCAAGTACCCTCATTTTTTCTCCGCAAACTCAGACTTAACTTAAGGTAATAGGTTTCCTTAGATTATCTCTTTTCCATTCTAAGATCCAGCCATATAATCATCTTCATGTCATTTCATGCATTCATGAATCAGTTTAGTCATGCATCGTATTTCAAACTCAATTATGTTATCATGTGTTAGTCGTGCATGTTCAGTAAGTAATTTCAGTCCTTCAGTATTCTTAGCTTAATCAGTTTCATTCGAGGAAAAATGTTACCAAGGGGGATATATTTTAATACCTCATATTAATCTTAGTCCAGTTCACCTAATAGTGTATGCATAAAAGGCTTAAAGCCTTAAAATTTAGGTAAGTGTTGGGGAATTAGCCTTATTTTTGGCGTCTTGATTTTGATGATTTTTAAAGTGCACATATCGACCACAAGACGTAAGTTTTTGAGATCATTAATGTTCAAGGGTGTTAGTAGTATGTCTCGGGTAAGTTTCGGATTTTTCAGACAAGAATTGAGGAATGTTTGGATTTTGTTTCCAGCAGCTTGATGCGATTGCGCTGCATTGCGGTGGAATAGTGAAGGCATCATTATTTCATCACGGTGATGACATAATCGGCGTCCCAATTACGAATTTAAAATGCTGAAGGGTAGTCTTATCTTTTTACAGCACCCCAATTCATAAAAACATGGGATTAAACTGCTAATAGGGCTTTATATGCCCAAATTTCCTAATTTCTCTCTCTAAGCTTTCTCTAAATTCATTAAGCTTAATCATCTTCCTTTAAAGAAAACCAAGAACTCAAGTGTTCCAATCCAAGGAAGCTTTCAAGATAGTTGTTCTCTTTCAAGATTTAAGTATTAAAGGTATGTGTAATGTTCATACATGGTTTCCTTTCACCATGGAGTCCAAGAATCCTATTTTAATATTAAATTATGAGTTTTCCATTTTTAAATAAATTATCTCCATGAATTAATTGTTATTTTGATTTCAAGTTAATATTATAATTGTTTTCAAAGGGAATGAATTATAGTATGTTATGGATGTTGAAGTTCCCATGTCATTTTCATGAAATTCAGGATAAATCCTCAAATTATGGTTTTTTGGTCAAGTAATCATACTATCTCATCATGTTTAAAAGCATTCCCATGTTAAAGTCTTAATCCCGATGTGTTTGATGAAATGCCAAATAGAATGATTTTGTAGAATGATTTCCTCATTATGGTTTTGAAGTTTTTAAATGCCTTTATTGTTATTTTCATTCAGTGTTGGGGGTTATGAATACCAAAAACTTAGTTGTTTACCTAGTTTCCTGAATCTTCAGAATGGTTTCAAATAAATCATAAGCATTATCAGTTCAGTCAATTATCTTAGTCAGTTAAGCTCAATTTTTCTCATAAATTAGTGTCTTTTAGTTGGGAGCAGGATTTAGCACTGAGTGAATGCAGGACGGAGGCTTTCTCATCAATTAGGCAAATTCGTTAGGAAAAGTCCCTATATTCCAAAACCACTTAGCCAGCGTGGGTTATGAGGAGTCACCCATCAGTTTAGGCTTGACTACTTCCTAGGAGTCACCTGTCAGTTTAGGCTTGACACCACCCAGGGATCACCCGTCAGTTTAGTCTTAATACCCTGGTTCTTCAGTATCTTAGTGTATCCACATAGCCATTATTAGTACCGATGGCACGGTACAGACACCCTTCTAACTAGGGTCACATGTTGGACCCTAATCATCTTAGAATTGGGCATACCGGTTAGATGATACCTCCTACAGTCTCAGTTTAGTATTCAGTTCAGGTTGTTTGACCAATACATAAAGACTAACAGTTATCCAGTTATCAGATTTCTATTTACATATTATTCAAAAACATTATATACTTGCTCTTGCACTTTTAGTATTTTACTTTACAAACTATTTCAGAATCATGCATTCTCAGATTTTATAGTTTTTATGCCATTATGTATCAGTTTTATCATGATATTCTGTCAATCTTTATTTCATGCCCATAAACCTATGCATTTCAGCCAAACCTCATAATGCATACTAGTACATTCAAAGTACTAATCGCATACTCATTTCTTGCGCTATGGTGTCTTAGATCATAGGTTCAGACATTAAGTTTTAAGACCGGGCCTAGACGAGATCAGTTAGCCAACATCAACAACAGTGGTGAGTCCTCATACTTCGAGGATGAGTTTATCTTTGTTCAATTGAGTCAGTTGTTCAGTTAGATGGTCTGTCGGAGTTAATTAGAAGTTTGTCCCATCAACTCCCCAGTTAGTTAGTGTTGGAGGATTTTCAAAGATTTCAGGTAGTCAGTTAGTTTACCAATTTAATCAGTCACGTTGCACTATTTTTCGCAGATGTTTTCTCAGACTTGTGGCTTTAGTTATACTTTTCAATACTTAAAACCTTATGGCTTTTTCAGCTATTTTTTGTAAATGTCTTTATTAACAGTATATTATTCGGTGCTCGCAATAGGTACCAGCTTATAGGTTAGCTTTGTGGTCACTTGTGACCGTAAGCACCGTATGGCATCCAAAGTGTATTTCTGGGGTGTTACAAAGGTTGAGGTGGAATTGTACAATCTAGTAAAAAATTTAAATTCACATTTGAAATTTGGGATTTGAATGGGTAAATTGGCTTAGGCTATTTATTAAATAACCAAAATTAAATTGAAAGTAGCCAATCTCAATTAAATTTTGGCTAATTGAGAATCAATTGGTCAATTATATTACAATTATGGCCCTAAATCATAATTTTAGTCAATTGTATTTAAATTAAAATCATATTGAAAATCAATTGGCTAGTTGCTTGCAATTATGACTAAATTGATTTTAGTTATGACTAAATTCAATAAATTGACTAAAATTTAAATAAGGCCAGATATGAACTCTTAACCGATTTAATCCCGAGATTCTTGATTAGATAAAACCAAATAAATATTGCTCCAAATAAATTATTTTTAAGAACAAATTATATTCAAATCAAGATTTTACCCATTTGAATTAATTTTCAAGATTAATATCAATAATAGACCAATTTTGATAAAAATATTCATTTAAGTAACAAAATTTATACAATCTCGTATATGTAAATACGAAAACATATAATCGTCACTTAAATGATAAAACTAACCCAAAATAAATACGTTATAACACATTTATCTGGATGAAATAAACATTCCAATTTTATTAGAAATCAAAGAAACTCAGAATTAAATTTAGTCATGAAGGGAAAAATTAGGTGTCAACAATATAAGCGTTGTGCAATTTTTCCATCTCTCACCCATAATAGAGTATTGTACCCTAAAGACGGAAGGACTATCTATATAGGGTAAAATAGGAAAATCATATGCATGACATCATGGGTCGGGTTTCTCTTGGAACAATTTCAAGCTGAGCTAGCCTCTAGAATTGAGAGGTCGAGAAGCCACCAACCTTAATGACTCTACACTATAAGACAAGTATAGATCAATGTGTCAGGGAGCTCAGATGTGCAAACTTCTTTTACAAAAATAAACTGGTTATGGAATAGTAGGTTGGTGCCCCTACCCAATAGCCTCAACAGGTGGCATCCGATAATTAGCCATGGTACTATAAGGCTTGGGAGTCAATCAATTATTGGCCATAGGCCAACCTCGTACCCTATAAATGGTTGTTTTTCCTCCATTATAAGGGATCATCTGATTTCATCTCTCTATCTCTAAGCAATAAAATCCTTTAACTTAGCCTCAAAGTTTTTTCTATTTAGTTTCTCTATTTTGTTTTATATCATATTCATCGATGATGGTAAAGGTTGATTTGCGAGTAACTTATCTAGATCATACGATCTATGCAGTAACTCAGATATGCTCTCTAACTCTAACTCATTCGCTACTTACATTATTTTTAGCCTTTACTCATTATTTTGTAAACATTTACCACTAACTCAAATCTAAGCCATAACGTTCTTTTAAACCACTTTGTCTCAAAATTTAATCTATTTATTTCTCTATTTTGTTTTATTTCATATTCATCGACACTGGTTTAGACTAATTTGCGGGTAGCTAATCTAGATCATACAATTTGCGCAATAACTCAGATATGCTCTCTAACTCTATCTCATTCGTTACTTACATTATTTTTAATCTTTACTCATTGTTTTGTAAACATTTAACACTAACTCAAATCTAAACTATAACGTGCTTTTTAACCACCTACAAAATTAACTATCCCAACTCGATGCTAAACAAAACATATGGAGGTCAATGATTAAGATTTTGACCAAAAAATCATCCCTCTTGTTTCAACCCCAACTATCACTATATCCTTATAATATATCACTTAACTTAAAGCATCCTTCAAGTTCTCCTAATTTTATCAAAAACATTTCTCAGTCAATATTGTCGTCTATATTAAATTGAACTTTTCTCTAGTCACGTGACTTCTATTTTTCTCCATTTTCTCTCAAAATACTTAATATTTCCCCCAAATGATCCTTTTGACTGAAAAAAGACACTTTTGGAAAGCTTGAAATAGGGTTTCTAATGGTTTAACGATTTATTCTTGGGTGAAGCTTCTATCTCTATAAAATTGACACCCCGCTTTTGAATCTGTGATACAGGTTTAACAGAGGTTACTAACATTAAATTTTAATACATGTAGTTTTCTTGATTCTTTTTAGTTATGAAATTTACTTCTTATATTCTTCCTTTAAATTAAATGCGAAGATGAAGAAACAATTGGTGTTTCATATAAAAATAGCTTCTTTATTATTATAATAAAAATTACTATATTGAAAGATTCAATGCTTGAGAGTCAAGCAATATATAGTGATTCCGATAATGAATCAAATTACAGAGAGTTTGAAGATTCAGAAGACATTTTATTTAATCAAAATATTGATTATTCTGTTGAAACCTTTACTGTCAAAATTGAAGAAAATGAGAAAATAAATGATGATAGTGAAGAGTTTATTAGCAACAAATTGTAAAAAAAATATGATGATTCAAATTGTGTTGTTTGCAGTGACATGGAATGCTTGAATAGTGATAGCGGTGCATCTAATAAAGATTTTGACTTTTCAAAGCATAATCCCAAGATAGATGATGCTAATTCTAAGTTAGCATTAGGGCCAATATTTCAAAATAAAAAAGAGTTTAAGAAAATTGTTACTACTCATGATATTAAAAGAGAAAGGATGATTGAGTGAATAAAGGATAACTTATCAAGAGAAAGTAGAGCATGTAAGCATCGTACATCTTGTAAGTAGGTAATTCTAGCTTAAAAAATGCATAGGGATACAAATTCTTAGATAAAGACTTACATCTCCGAGCATACATATTTTTGTTGGAATATCAAGAATAAGAATGTCACTTTCAATTGGATTACAAATAAATATTTTGATAGAATCAAATCACCCAAATAATGAAAAATATCAAAATTCAGAGATGAAGTTAGTAGAGAGTTAGGAGTAGATTATCTTTATGTCAAGCAACAAAATCTAAAAAGAAAATTATTTTTCTAATTGATGGCAATTTAAATGACCAGTTTAGCATGTTGTGAAATTATATCAATGAGATAGTGTGATCCAATCATGAAACATGAATTTACATGAAGTTAACACCAAATGAGACCCCTAACAATATGTCTAAATTCCAAAGATTATACATTTATTTTGGAACATATAAGATGGCTTTAAGGTAGATTGTAGAAAGGTAGTTGGTGTTGATAGTTGTTGTTTGAAATATTCTATATATGATAAACAATTGCTTGTTGTTATTGGTTTAGATGGCAATAACAACATCTTTCCTATAACCTATACCATAGTAGAAAAGGAGTGCAAGGATACATGACAGTGGTCATTGAACTATTTATTGATTGATATTGAAATAGAAAAACAATATCTATATATATTCATGTCAAATAAGCAAAAAGTCCTTTTTGAGGCTTTTGAAAAAGTGTCACCAAATGTTTCGCACAAATTTTGTGCCCGGCGTTTGCACAATAATTTCAAAGCAGTGCATTCCCTGGTCATCCATTAAAAGATATATTTTTTGAAAAGCTTCTAAAGAAACAACTGTTGAAGCATTTTTTATACATATGTTGGAGATATATGAAGTGTATAAAAATGAGTATGAATTTTCTTGAGTAGAGTTACCAAGTGATGATCCATATATCACTTTTAACCACTTTCTAAGTATGACATTCTATTAAATAATGTGTGTGAGGTCTTCAATAATCTCATTCTTGATTCTAGATATAAGCCCATTAACAAATTTTTGAAGATCATAAGACATATACTCATGACTAAGATTGCATCCCACAGGGAAAAAGCTGAAAAATAAGCTAAGATTTGATCCAACAGTGATGAAGCTGAGTAATGCACTTTGGGTGACATTTGTCCAAATATTAAAAAGAAATTTCATAGATACATGAAAGAGACTTCTGGTTATATTCCTAGAAAGGCTAATTCATGAAATTAAGAAATCATAGGGTTTACTGATATTGATACTTGGGTTGTGGACTTGTATAACAAGATATGCAATTGTAGAAAATGAGAATTATCATAAATGTCTTGTAAACATGCTATTTGTGTTATATGAATTAAAAAAATGAGATTGTATACAATATGTTCACGAATGCTACAAGATTGAGACATACAGAAAAGTATATATATTCATATTACCTATGAACGGGAAAGATTGATAGCCTAAATCATCTAATCTGTAACCATTACTGTCACCTTATTTGAAAAAAAAAGAAAGATGAGAGACAAAGATTAACAAAGAAAGAAGTGGATGAGCATGGAGCTTTGAGAACTAGGAATGAAAAGAAAAGAAAATTTAGTTGATTGAAGAAAGTGTGGTAGATCTGGTCACAATAAAAGAAGTTATTTTTTTATTTAATATTTTGAAAAAAACAACAACGAACTATCCTTCATCTTTGAACTCTATTACGGGTGAGAACAAATCAAGTTGGATGCAAGAATGCCTCTTTCTGTGACAAACTTCTAGTGAGATACATATATCAATAATGGTTATCTTACTTAATGTAATGAAACTCAGTTAACTTAAGGTCCCCGTATTTCCTTTTCATGTTAGAAGAGGATAGTAGCAAGAGTGTGCGATTAAAGTTGCATAGCATTGTAGATGTTTAAAATCATTATCATTTTATTCATTTCATGATGACATGATTAATTTACGAATGACTCAAGTTTAGTTTGTAATGTGATGACTTCTAAGTTAATTAATTTCATTTTATATGACTCAATTGTAAAGTTTCTGCACTTTGATTTTCTATATTTTGTGCTTAATTTAAATATTTTGGACTTTTTAAAATTTCTATACCATGATTTATAATAATTTGCACTTTTTTGTTGCATTATATGCATATGTTTTGGTTTCTGCACAATTTTTTTGCTTTTGCACGATGTTGTTCTTGATTCTAGACACACTTAGGAACTCTATTAATTTGAAATCCTCGTACAATATCCAATTTGACTGATTTAAATTCATTACTCTAATTCACATTTTAAAGATAAAACATTACTATTAGTAACGACTTTTTAGAATCATATTTAAACTCGACGTCTAAATCACAATCATACTTGAGTGCATTATTTTTTATTAATGTATTTCATAATTTATCAGTTGTTAATGTATCAACGTGTTCATGTAGAAATTAGTTGAGGAAGTATTATTAGCTTGGGATACTTAATGGAGGTTGTGGTGCCCAATATGGATCAATTTAACTGAATAGTTTTTTGGTATCCAATTAGTGAGTGGAGGATACCTTTTATGTGCTTGTAAATTTTTTTTGGATCCGTCTGAAAATAGGTGTAAATAATACTTGTACAGGACGAAGAACAAAGAGCAAGACTGCACGAGAAAAAAATATAGAGAAAAAGATTCACAAGCTCACATTTAGAGTTCATATAGCTTGATTTCTCCATTGAACTTCATTGCTCCTCCATGATTTCAACAAAGCACCATCCTCCATCTCTACTCCAATACAATTCAAAAATGTCTTTTTTCACACAACTTGCAGGTTAAAAAATGGCATCTTTCCTCGTATAATATTTAGATATTAGGTCCAATGTACCAAAAAAATTGATTTGATTTCTTCATTGTTGACACAAGCAACAAAAAAATCTTTCTAAAAAATATAGTGAAAAGATTGAACCAACTGAAAAATTCTATAGTGAAAAAGAAACAAAAGCAGTCATTTCTCAATTCTCTGCTCATAGGAAGTAATCCATGTTATTTTCTTCTCAAAACAACAACAATTATGATAAAAAAGACAAAAGCATATTGGCATTACAAAAAAATTATTAACAGTTAAACCATGATGAACTTTCGCTCATTTCTTTTTGCCTTTATCGTATTGGTCAAGATAGTGACTCCCACTAAAAAAAAACTTATAAAAAATGTTACCCTTTGACTTCACTGATGTCCCTACACCTTCTCTTGCATGCTCCAAATAATTATTACCCATTTTATCATTGGAATCATTTGAAATATTAGCTTCTAGCTTAATGTTGGAGTCCTCATCATCATCTTTATAAATAGCATCAGTAATCTCAATGGATATTGGCATAGATAATGAGTTGCAATTCAGGACATTCTCAAAATGTTGAGGACAAAAACTATCAAAGACATTCTCAAGTGATGAAAGACTTAGCTGGTGTAACTAGAATATTTGATCGCACACATCTTTTTTCACAGTAAATTAAAATACAAACTAAATAAAATGCATTATGAGGTTGATGTGACTTTAGAAGAAATTATTAATGAACATGAATCCCAGAATAGGGAGACCATAGAAGATATAGACGATGTTCTCCTAAAGCTTCAAAAGAATAAAAATTTTCACTTCCTATTAAAAGAACCAAATGCTGTATCTTCAAAATACATACAAAGCACACTAAAGTTAATCTTTGTAATTTTTTTTTTATTTTAAAGTTTGGTTCACTATTCATGATTCTTGAATTTGATTTGTCATGTACTAACTAGAAGACTGATAAAAATGTTTAGAGAAATATTAAAGCAACAATATATATAAATATCAAAAGAAAAAATAGCAGTAGGACTATACCTAGTCCATAATCATAAAAGAGGAGTCTTTCATGAATTTTTCAAACAGGACAACCATTTAATTATCCCACTATTCTAGTTAACTTTTGGTACAAAACACTACTAAAAACCAAAGTAAAGAAATCAACACAACACAAGAAAGACAACACAAAACATGAGCAATGAATTTCTAATATCCAATATCACTTGAATCCTCAAAACCTTGTTTGAAAGAGTTTTGCCATATCTGATTCCTTTTGTCAAAAAGATTTAGTGAGAAAAGGATGTAAATGAAAAGTCACATGAGAATAAAAAGATTCTTTAAACATAGAAGGCATATTGACAAAGGGATATTTTCGACCAACTTAGAAAAATTTGAAGGATAGTTTACGTTAAGTGAGATATTATAAGGACATAGTGATAGCTGGGGTGAAACATGAGGGATAATTTTTGTCAAAATCTCTCAACAATTAGAGTAGATAGTTAATAAGTGTGTGTGCGTGCATATATATATTTTGAAAAACTTCTTACAATGACATTTTTTCACAAAATTTTAAGGATTTTCCAAGATACTTGACCATATTGAATTAAACAATGATGATTAATTAAAGGACCTAAACAATAAATTATTCTGAACATGAAATAGATTTTTCTTCATTAAAATAAACACTACAATATATAACTATATAAAATGCTTCTTTCTTTTTGGGGGTGGGCGTGGGGGCTAGTTTGATTCTTGGTCTTAATTTAAATTTTTAATTTTTTATGAACATCGCTAGTTAAATATGCGAGACAAATCTATGAAATTATCCCAAAAATTAATTGTCAAGCTATTTGAATATTACACACCCAATGTTTCATATTTTAATTGGTCGTTCAATCAATACAATTTAATTCCCTGAGACAGATGTATAAATAGCAAACTCACTCGAGAAAATTGAAGGAAAGGTGTCTTTTAAGTCTTAAATGAAGGATTGGTGACATTGACCAACTTAAAGGGTCAAACATAATTAGGAAACTTGATTAAGTTAATTGTGAACTTGATTAATATTTTTAAAATTTTTTAATCTTTTCAAAAATACAAATCATCCAACCCACACCCCTCTTTAATCCAAATCATCGACCATCTCTGTCCTTTCTTTCGACAGATTCTCTCAACCAGAAGTTGTGTAAATTTCTCCTTTTAATTTCCAGCAACATCAACCTCCAAAGATAAATAGTTGGGTTTCGAGTTCCTTTTTTATTTCAACCATCAATCGTTGTGACAACCTTACTTTCCAGCCACAACAACTTCAAATTCTTTATTGTTCCTTTTCTTTTTTCACAGGTAAAAAATTGTGGCCATTTTAGTTTTTAAGAAAATGAGGAACTTGAGTCAACTTCTCTTATAGTATTGGTTAATAGTTTTAATATTTGTTACTTTAATTTGAAATGCAGTCTGAATAAAACACTAATTTATAGTATTTCTTCTCTTCCCTTCTCTTCTCTTCTCTTTAGTTGTTTGATTTCGAAGTTTAATTTGTTGCGCTCATTGCTGAGTTGATTTGTTCTTGTTCTTGGTAAAAATGGTGATAGTGTTGTTGTTCTGTTGAACAAAATCATGCTACTATTTTTTTTCTCCAATAGATTATCCATTTGGTACAATATATTAATCATCTGGTACAGCAGATCAACCATCTGATGTAACAGAGGAACCATTAGATTAAAATTCTGATGCAACAAATTAACCATATGATGTAATAGATTAATCATTTGGTGCAAAAGAGGAACTATCGGATAAAAAATATGATGCAACAAATTTAGCATATGATGCAACAGTTTACCATTTGATGCAACAGTTTAACCATTTGATGCAATAGATTAACCATATGTTGCAATAGATTAACCATCTGATGCAACATATTTACTATCAGATGCAATAGAGGAACCATCGAATTAAAAATTCTAACGCAACAGATTTACCATCTGATGCAATGGAGAAACCATCGGATTAAAGATTTGATGCAACAGATGAACCTCCTGTTGGATAAAATCCTATTAACTCTTTCAATAGGATATGTCCAAGACATGATTGTTCCAACTGATCATTCATCTGTCACGACAGACGACCCATTTAATGAAAAAAATCTAAACAATATTGACTGTTGATAACTGTTCCAATAGATCACTCATATGTCATAATAAATGCATAACCTGTTTCACAGACCATTTATCTTTCTCAATAGTTGAGTGATATATTTTGTATTGTCATAACAGATTACTCAGTCGTTCTACATGTTAGTTAACTGTTCCAATAGATCACTAATATATTGCAATAGATATGTGACATGTTGCACAAACCATTCATTTTTCTCAATAGATGAGTGACATATTTTGTATTATCACCACAGATTACTCAGTCATCACTACAGGTTATTTAACTGTTCCAACGGATCACTCATATATTAAAATATATGTGTGATTTTTTGCACAGACCATTTATCTTTCTCAATAGATGAGCAATATATTTTGAATTGTTGCAACAGATTACTCATTCATTGCAACAGGTTATTTAACTATTCCAACAAATCACTCATATGTTGCAATAGATGTATGATTTGTTGCAAAGACCATTTATCTATAAAAAAAGATTATTGATATATTTTGTATTGTTGCAACAGATTACTTATTCGTTGCAACAGGTTAGTTATTTGGCGCAATAAATAACCTACCTAGTGCAACTTATATGTAATTTATTATAACTGTTATTTTACTATTTTGCATGTTAGATTTCCTTTTATCCCTTTTTAATGATGCATTAATCAACTATAATATATTTTTGTATGTTCCTATTAATTTTAGATAATATGGCTCCCAAAAGAACAAAAATTGAATCATGACCAAGTAAAGGAACAAGTGAAGCAGCTAGGCTACATCCTCCACTCTACGAGCTTGCTTTACAAGCGTTATCTCAATCAGGAGCAGAATATGATGAACATAGAAAGAAAAAATATTTTAAAAGAGATGATCCAAATGCTAATCGCTCTTCCACCGAAGAGTTGGTCAAAACCTTTAGCCTTGATCATTATTTTATGAGAATGCAGTGTGATGGTGCCACAGATTTAATGGGTGATTTTGGGATTAAGTCAGCCATGCAAAAATCTTTCGACGCCTTCATAAAAATACTTTGAGAACAAAAATTGGATGCTTATTTTAGGGGAAAATGCTTTGAGAAATATTTTGATTTGCTGGAGGACAACAATGCACGTTTCCAAAAAATAATTGTATATGAACTTCACAAGTGTTGGTTTATGTATGAAAACAAAGATAAGATGGATGAGGTGTGGATAAATTACTATGGCATGCCTGTTTGTTTTGGTTGGAAGGAGTTTGCCATAGTTACTGGACTAAAATGTTATCCCCCTTCTCCTTATTATGTTATACTTTTCTAACCCAAAAAAACACCCCTTACACCCAAAAAAAACACTGGTAAGTCTTGTGATCGTGATGACCTAGTGTCCATTATTGGTCCAAGCTTCAAAAACAAAAATTTGATAGAAGTGTTGAAAGGTAAAAGAATTTTAAAGAAACACAAGCAGTCAATATGCTTGGTTTGGTTTGTACATAATATTCTTTAGGCGAGAGACGTTAACAAAAACATAAGCATTGGTTTAATAAAGCTCTTCGAGGATCTTGAGGCATTTAACAACTATCCTTGGGGTTATGAAAGCTTCAAAATGACTGTCAAATATTTGTTGACTCCTTATTTGAGACAACAAATGAACTACCAGGAAGCAGTTTCCTGTCCAAGAATTTTAAGATGGTTGTCGACTAAAACTGATAAAAATATAAAATTTCTTGATCTCTTCAACCCCCGAAAGATTCAGTAAGTATAATTATAATTACTGTTTTATTTTAATTAATAATTTTTTTGAATGATCTAATCATCATTCTAATATATGTAATGATTTATGTTAGATTGTCCATCCATCGCTAGTTCTGACCAATCGAGAGTTGAAGATGCAGTTTTTTCTTATTTTACAGTCTGTGCAAACTTTATCATACCCTAAGGTCATTGACAAAATAAAAATAAAATTATTTGTTACAACAACCATTACAAGAAAAATAATTTTGGAGGGTGGGCTTGTTATTGTTGATGATCTTAGTGGTGATGGAGTTGTTGGTGGTGGTAGTAGTGCGTTGTTGGTGCTAATGATACTCCTCATATAGTATATGAAACAAACCATTATGGGTATGATCATACTGGTTATAATGATCATATTGGTTATACAGAGTTTGCCTGTAATGCCCCAAAATTTCCTAACTAATTTTGTCTTAAGAATGTCAAGTATTAGCTTCAAAATTGAATGACGTTTATTCCATGGGGAATTTTTAAGATTTTCACTTTTTTTTCAAGTGAAAAATTCAATAAGTTTTCCATCGATATAAAAATTACCTAAATCCAATAACCGGATAAGAACTTATGACTATTTCAAGTCCAATCGTAAAAAAAGTGCCATATTGGTCAGTGGCGCGCAACGCCACAAGATAAAATGGCAATTGTCCTTTTTCCAGTGTCCCAACGTGATTACTCCACATCACGCCAAACTTTTAGGTCGCAATCAAAGTGGCAATGCGATGGCTCCACGTCACGCTATTTTCGTATTTTCCAATTGTCAAATTCCAGTGACACGACACGATAGCACCGCGTCACGCCAGGGGTCCAGGTCGAGAAATTTTCACCAATTTAAAATATGCATCCAGAGTTAAAAAGGTCAATTTTCCACCCTTATTTAAGCCCTTTAACACGAGATTAAACTATTTAGAACCCAAAATATACTAGTTTCTCTCAATTTCTCTCAAGAACAAGCTAGGGTTTCAATTTCAAGAAAGTTTCTCTGTCAATCTTCGCTAAATCAATAACTAAGGTATATAATGTGTTGATTCATGGGTCTCTTTCACCCATGAAGCTCAAGAATCTCTTTTCAAAATCAAATATTTGTATATTTACGAATGTTCATGATTTGATTGATTTGAAAAGTGATGTTCATGTTGTTGTTTGGTTTTATTACATGTTATAGACTATTAATTACAAGAATTGATTCTAGTATGTAAGGAATTACGTGGTATTCATGATAAGCCCTTTAATTCACAAGTAGATTGATGTATCCTTTATTATTAGATGTGTTGATGATTGTATAACCATAGCATGCTCCCCCCATATTTGATTAAATACCTATGTGAAGGAAAAGTGTCATACTAGTATGATATTATGAAATCTCCATTCATGTACAAGTTATGTATGCCAAGTGTTTGATAAAATGTCTTAGCCAATGGATTATGTATTGTTGATGTTCGTCCTGTACTAAAGAAAGTTATGCTTTGTCAGTTTCCTTCTATCGAGTCCTGAGGGTACTTGTACCCGAAAAATATAGTTATGTGCCTAGAGTTCGTGTCATGTTTTCATGATATCCTCCTTCAAGCCATGATCCATAGAACTCAGTCAGTTATGTGACTCAGGAAAGATCAGTAATACAGTAATCACAGTACTATTCCATTGGTCAATGGAACTCTGTTAATTTAGACCAGTTCAGTTCAGTAATTCATGATCAATGTCTATTCTGATGGGAATAGGAATTAGCACCGAGTGAACCCAAAGATAGGAACAAACACTGTCAGATGAGGGTGTGATTATTAGAAGCTATCCTTGCATTCCAGAACTATATAGCCAGTATAGGTTGAGACATCAAAACTGTTAGATGAGGGTTGATGAGGTGGATAAGCATTGTTAGATGAGCGGCCTATCATTCTCTTTTGGTGACACTGTCAAATGAGGATCACTCATAGCTTGTCCTTACCTATGGCGTAGTATTGACACCCTTCCAATTGGGGTTACAAATTGGATCCCAACTCAGCCATAATGGTGTATTTGGGGTATGTTTATTAGATAACTACTTCTCACAATTTCAGTTACAGAATCAGGACTGTCAGATACAGTCATTCAGTCTCAGTAATAGAACTCAGATAGTTCTACAAAATTCAGAACTGTCAGATAAGTCAACTCAAAAAGTATGAAACTCAGCTAGTTACATCAGATTCAGGACTGTCAGATACAATCACTCATGTCATCAGTTATATCAATCATCAGAATTCAGTTATCAGTCATGTTAGTTATCAGAAAATTTATACTATCAAAATTGTAGATATAGTTATGAGGTATTCATGCATGTATTCTCACGTTCATATAAGTCATTTAGCCAGTATTATTCATGCATATGAACCCCATGCATTTAGCCTACATTCCATGCATACCAGTACATTTAAAGTGCTGATGCATTTATGCTATGGTGTCTTATACCATAGTATCAGAAGTATGAGCTCCAGAGAATTAGTAGTATTCTAGTCTTAGTAGTTAGAGTTAGCAATGAGTCCTCATCTTTTGAGGACATAATCATTTATTTATCATCTCATTAATTAATTTCTAAGTTGGAGTTAGTTGGTGACATAACCCATTAACTCCTTATCTAAATAGTTATATTTTAGAGGTTTCTCAGACTACAGTATATTCAGATAGTATTTTAGTTTTGGGTATTCTATTACCCCACTTAGATGTTATATTTTATTAGTCATGCAGTTTTGAACCTTATGGTCTTTCAGCCTCTATTTCTGAATTATATTTAGTATGTTATATAGTGTGCTGGTATAGATATCAGTAATGGGTTCGCTTGTGGTCCTTCAGGGTCGTGATCACCGTGTAGCATTCCGAGTACCAGATTTTGGGTGTTACAAACTTAGTATCAGAGCCTAAGGTTCAATAGTATCCTAAGAAGGCTGAAAGTCGCATCTAGTAGAGTCTTGTACATGGGTGTGTTGCGCGCCACATTTATATACAGAAGGCTATAAGATAATGTTTTAGGAATAATTTTCCCTTCTTTCAGCATTCATGTCATGCCAGTGAGCATAATTTCAAGTCAATCTTTCAGTCTAATGTGTTTCTTTTTTATTTCTACAGAACATGCCTCCTAAAAGAAGAAATGTAAATCAGTCAGCCCCTCAGCCCAAAGAACTTTTGGGTGAACATATTTCTCATACAGAGTTCAGATCTGCATTCACTACTCTTGCTCAGTCAATTGCTGCTCAGAAAGAACGACCAACTGTCATTCCAACTAACCCAGTGGCTAATTTAGCTGCATCCAGAATTTAGGACTTCACCCGAATGAATCCTCCATCCTTTTTCAGGTCTAATTCAGGTAAGGATACTCAAGAATTCATCGATCAAGTTCAGAAGATTACAGATATCATGGGGGTTACTCCTGTTAATATTGCTGAGCTAGCTGCATACCAGTTGTAGAATGTTGCCCACACTTGGTTTAAACAGTGGAAATCAAAAAGGCCAGATGATGCAGGGCCTATTGAGTGGGAGGAGTTTTTCATTGCATTCTTAGATAGATTCTTCCCCAAGAGCTGAGAGAGGTTAAGGTGTTAGAATTCATCAACCTCAGGTAGGAAAACATTACGGTGAAAGAGTATTCTCTTAAGTTTACTCAATTAGCCAGATATAATCCTCATGGGTTGCAGATAGTAGGGCCAAGATGAGTAAGTTTGTTTCTCGGGTGAATGATAGTGTGGTCAAAGAGTGTAGGTCTGCGATGTTGAATAGTGACATGACTTTAGCCAAGCTTATGACTCATGATCAGCAAATAGAATATCAAAAGGTTAATATGAGGGAGAAACAGAATAAAAGGGCAAAGATAGGTAGTTTCAACTTTGCTCAGCCAAAATCAGAAGGGGTAAACTGCTCTCAGTTTCGTCCTAAGTCATCAGTTCCAGTTCCTTCTTCAGCCAGTGCTCCAGCTCCTAAGTTCAGGGATGGAAATAAAGATAGGGCACTAGGCTCTAAATCTCAGGGTAGTGTCAGCAATTCCTAAACTAATCTCCTTTGTCAGACTTATGGTAAGAACCACAAGGGTACTTGCAGAGTTGGTAGCGATGTCTATTTCGAATATGCTAAGCTAGGACACAGAGTCAAAGATTGTCCCTAGTCAGGTTATCAGGGTCAGCAGAACCATTCCTCAGCTCAGTTCAATCATCCAAATTAGCTGGGTGCCACTTCTAGTACTACTAGTGGGTAACGCCCAAATAAAATCTGTGCTCTCTAGTTTGGCAAGATCAGGAAAATTCTCCTGATGTGGTTACTGGTATATTATAGATATTTCATGTGCATGTTTACTCTTTGCTAGATCCAATAGCTTTCATGTCTTTTGTCACTCCCTATATAACAGTTGATTTTGAAATCAGCCTCGAAATTCTAGCAGAGCCCTTTCAGTCTCTACCCCAATGGGTAAAACCATCATAGCCTGATAGGTATACAAGAACTACCTGGTTATGATATTTTAGAAAGTCACTTCAGCAGATTTACTCAAATTAGAGATGACTACTTTTGATGTCATTCTCGATATAGATTGGCTTCATTCCTGCTATGCCACAATCGACTGCAGAAACAGAATAGTCCAATTTCAGTTTCCGAATGAACCCATCCAAGAGTGGAGGGGTAGTACTTCAGCTTTCAGAGGTCATCTTATTTACTACCTTTGGTCTCAAAAAATAATATCTAAAGGATATGTCTATCATCTTGTTCGATTTAAGAATACTAGTTTTGAAACTCCCAGACTTGAATCAGTCCCATTAGTGAGTGAATATTAAAATGTCTTTCCCAAAGATCTTCCAGAAATTCCTCCCAAAAGGGAAATAGACTTCGGCAATGATCTTTTTCCAGATACTCAGCCTATATCTATTCTGCCAAATAGAATGGCACCTGCAGAACTTAGAGAATTGAAGGAGCAGTTGAAGGATCTCTTAGATGAGGGATTCATCATGCCTAGTGTGTCCTCGTGGGGTGCACCGGTCTTATTCATGCGAAAGAAAGATGGTTCTCTCAGAATATACATTGATTACTATTAATTTAATAAAGTCATGATAAAAAATAAGTATTCTCTCCCCAAAATTGATGACCTGTTTGACCAAATTCAGGGTGCCGGTTATTTCTCTAAGATCGACCTCAGATTTGGCTATCATCATCTCAGAGTTAGAGAATGTGACATTCCAAAAATAGCCTTCCGAACCCGGTATGGTCACTTCAAATTACAAGTCATGTCCTTTGGTCTTACCAAT
This sequence comes from Capsicum annuum, assembly GCF_002878395.1. NCBI lineage: Eukaryota > Viridiplantae > Streptophyta > Magnoliopsida > Solanales > Solanaceae > Capsicum > Capsicum annuum. Next base: position 46,527,339 of record NC_061116.1, read on the forward strand.
TCCCTAGTAGATTTTATGGACTTGATGAACCATGTGTTCAAGCAATACATGGATAAGTTCGTCATAGTCTTTATAGATGATATTCTGATCTATTTCCACAATGAGTATGATTATGTAGACCATCTCAGAATTGTACTTCAGACTCTCAGAAATCATCAGTTGTTCACCAAATTCAGTAAGTACAAATTTTGGCTAAGGTCAGTAGAATTCCTTGGCCATATCATTTCTGGTGATGGCATTGGAGTAGATCCTTAAAAAACTGAAGCAGTAAGAAACTGGGCCAGACCTGTCTCTCCATCAGACATTAGGAGTTTCTTGGGTTTGGCTAGCTATTACAGATAATTTGTTGAAGTATTTCCATCTATTCCATCCCCTATGTACAGATTGACTCAGAAAAAAGTTAAGTTTCAGTGGTCAGATCCTTGCGAGAAGAGCTTTTAGAAGTTGAAGACTCATCCCACCTCAGCCCCAGTTTTAGCTCTTCCAGACGGTCCAGATGGGTTTGTAGTATACTGTGATGCATCCAGAGTAGGTTTGGGTTGTGTCCTGATGCATCATAGTAAGGTCATAGCCTACGCCTCCAGACAACTTAAACCCCATGAGAAGAATTATCCTACTCATGATTTGAGTTAGCAGCCATGGTTTTTGCCTTAAAGATTTGGAGGCATTACTTGTACGGAGTTTATATAGATGTGTTTACCGATCATAAGATCCTTCAGTATGCTTTTTCTCAGAAAGATCTCAATCTTTGTCAGGGAAGGTGGTTAGAGCTCTTGAAAGATTATGACATGAGTGGCCTTTATCATTTGAGCAAAGATAATATAGTGGCCGACGCTCTCAATAGACTGTCTATGGGTAGTGTTACTCATGTTGAGGACAGTAAGAATAATTTAGCTCAGGAAGTCCATCATCTTGCCAGACTAGGTGATCTCTTAGTTGATTCAGAGGAGGGCAACTTATGGGGTCAGAGTTGATCAGAATCATCTCTAGTTTTGAGATAAAAGAAAAGCAAGATAAAGACCCCAGTTTAGTCAAGTTGAAAGAGTCAGTTAAGGACCAGAAAGTAGAGATTTTCTCCCAAGAGAGAGACAGTGTATTGTATTGTCAGGGTCGTCTTTGTGTTCCAGGTATAGATGACTTAAGGTAGCAAATTTTTGTTAAAGTGCATGATGCATGCTACTCTATTCATCCAGGGGAAACAAAGATGCACCGCACCTTTCGGGAGATCTATTGGTGGAGTGGGATGAAGAGATATTGCAGAGTTTATGGCTAGGTACTCTACATGTTAGCAGGTTAAGATAGAGCATCAAAAGCCTAGTGGATCTATGCAGGAGTTATATTCCTACTTGGAAGTGGGAAGAAGTGAGCATGGACTTTGTGACTAATTTTCCTCGTAATCATCGCCAGCATGATTCAGTTTGGGTCATTGTAGACAAAATAACCAAATCAGCCTATTTTCTTCCAGGTCATACCTCTTAGTCAGCCGAGGATTACATCAAAATCTACATCAAGGAGTTGACCAGATTACATGGTATTCCATTATCCATTATTTCAGACAGAGGTATCTAGTTCACCTCTCATTTTTTGAAAGCATTCGAAAAGGGTCTTGGTTCCCAAGTTTATCTCAGTACAACCTTTCATCCTCAGACAGATGGTCAAGCAGAAAGGACTATTCAGACCCTAGAAGATATGCTAAGGGTGTGTGCAATTGATTTTAAGGGTAGTTGGGATGACCACTTGCCTTTGATTGAGTTTTCATACAATAATAACTATTATTCCAGTATTTGGATGGCTCCATTCGAAGCTCTCTATGGTAGGAGATACAGATCTCCAGTCGGTTGGTTCAAATTTAGTGAGGCCTCAATTATAGGACCTGACTTGGTATTTGATGCCTTAGAGAAAGTCCAGTTGATCAAAGAAATACTCTGGGCTGCTCAGAGCTGATAGAAGTCTTATGCATATATACGTAGAAAGGATCTCGAGTTCGAGGTTGGTCACTATTTCTATATAAAGATATCTCCCATGAAGGAAGTGAAGAGGTTCAGCAAGAAGGGAAATCTCAATCCCCGATATTTTGGTCCCTTCAAAATTCTCAGTCACTTTGGAAAGGTAGCTTATGAGCTTAGATTTGCCTTCAGATCTAGCCTCAGTTCATCCAGTCTTCCATGTCTCTTTGCTCAAGAAGTGTATAGGTGACCCAGCAGTTGTAGTCCCTATTCAGAGCATAGATGTTCAGAAAAGCCTCTCTTATGAGGAGATTCCATTCGAAATTCTAGACTACCAGAATCGTAGACTGAGGAACAAAAAAGTCCCTCTAGTTAAAGTTCTTTGGCGGAATCAGTCCGTTGAGGGAGATACTTAGGAATCAGAAGAAGACATGCGTACCAAATACCCTCACCTCTTCTCCGCTGAGACAGATTAAGATCAAGGTAACAGTTATCCTTAAGCTTTTCAGTTTTCATGTCAAATTTTCAGTTACAACTTGGTATCCACCTCATGTTTAGGATTTCATTTTAAATTTGGTACTAATTAACATTACATATCTAATTATATGTTCATGCATCAGGTTAGTCATGTGTTCATGCATCAGACATGCATTCTCCTTATGAGAAGACTCAGTTATATAATCAATTTCGTCATGTATTCATGCATCATCTATGTGTGATAAGCTTATCAGCACTCTCAGTCATGCATTCATGTATCAGCTCAGTCATGAAATCATGCATCAGATATGCATACTCTATATGAATCTTAGAAATATCAGATATCTAGTCATGTTTTAGTGTTCATGTTTAGTATGTACTTTTGCTTATCTTTTCTCCCCTCCCAGTCAGTCTCATTCTAGGATGAATATTCCCAACGAGAGATATTGTAATACTCTAAAGTTTCCAAACTAATTTTGTCTCAAGAATGTCAAGTATTAGCTTTTAAATTGAATGATGTATATTTCATAGGGAAATTCAATAAGCTTTCCATCGATATAAAATTCACCTAAATCCGATAATCGGGTAAGAAGTTATGACTATTTCAAGCCCCTGTCGAAAAATAGCACCATATTGGTCAGTGGCGCATCGCACCACAAGATAAAATGGAAATTTTCATTTTCCCAATGTCCCAGCATGATTTCTCCGCATCGCGCCAAACTTCTAGTTCACAAACAAAGTGGTAACGCGATGGCTCCACGTCGCGCCATTTCCCTATTTCCTAATTGTCAAATTCTAGTGTTACGGTGCGACAGCGCTGTGTCGCGCCAGGGGTCCAGGTCGGGAAATTTTCACCAATTTAAAAGATGCATCCAGGGTTAAAAGGGTTGACTTTCCACCCCTATTTAACCTTTAACACAAGATTCAACTATTTGGAACAAAAAATATACTAGTTTCCCTCAATTTTCTCTCAAGAACAAGTTAGGGTTTCAATTGGAGATTCATTTTCAAGAAAGTCTCTTCTTCAATCTTCGGTACACCAAGAACTAAGATATGTCATATGTTGATTCATGGGTCTCTTTCACCCATGAAGCTCAAGAATATCTTTTCAAAATCAAAGATTTGTATATTTATGAATTTTCATGATTTGATTGAATTAAAAAGTGATGTTTATGTTATTGTTGGGTTTCATTCCTTGTTATAGACTATTGATTACAAGAATTGATTCTAGTATGTGAGAATCATGCAGTATTTATGATAAACCCTTTAATTTACAAGTTTATTGATGTATCCTTGATTATTAGATGAGTTAATGATTGTATAACCATAGCATGCGCCCCCTATGTTTTATTAAATGCCTATGTGAAGGAAAAGTGTCATACTAGTATGATAATATGAAATCTCCATTCATGTACAAGTTATGTATGTCAAGTGTTTGATGAAATGTCTTAGCCAATGGATTATGTTTTGTTGATGTTGGTCCTGTACTTAAGAAAGTCATGCTTTGTCAGTTTCCTTCTATCGAGTCCTGGGAGTACTTGTACCCTTAAAGTATAGTTGTATGCCTAGAGTCTATGCTATGTTTTCACAATATCCTCAGTCAAGCCATGATCCATAGAACTCAGTCAGTCATGTGACTCAATAAAGCTTAGTAATACAGTAATCTCAGTACTATTCTATCATTCAACGGAACTCAGTTAATTTAGTCCAGTTCAGTTTAGTAATCCATGATCAGTGTCTATTCTGATGGGAATAGAAATTAGCACTGAGTGAACCCAAGGATGGGAACACATACTGTCAGATGAGGGTGTGATTCTTAGAAGTCATCCTTGTGTTTCAAAACTATGTTGCCAGCATAGGTTGAGACATCAACACTATCAGATGAGGGTTGATGAGGTGGATAAGCACTGTCAGATAATGGACCCACCATTCTCTTTTGGGGATACTGTCAGATGAGGGTTACTCACAGCTTGTCCTTACTAGTGGCGTGGTATTGACACCCTTCTAATTAGTGTTACAGATTGGAGCCCAATGCAGCCATAATGGCGTATTAGGGGCATGTCGGTTAGGTAACTATTTCCCATAATTTCAGTTATAGAATCAGGACTGTCAGATATAGTCATTCAGTCTTAGTAATAGAACTCAGATAGTTTTATAGAATTCAGGACTGTCAGATAAAGTTAACTTAGAATAGTATGGAACTCACCTGTTCCATCAAATTCAGGACTATCAGATACAGTCACTTATGTCATCTATTATATCAGTCATCAAAATTCAGTTATCAATCATGTTAGTTATCAGCAAGTTCATGTTATCATCATCTAAGATATAGTTATGACATATTAATACGTGTATTCTAACGTTCATATTAGTTAGTTAGCCAGTATTGTTCATGCATATGAACCCCATGCATTCATCCTACCTTTTATGCATACCAGTACATTTAAAGTACTAATGCATTTGCGCTATGGTGTCTTATACCATAGGTTCAGAAGCACGAGCTCCAGAGCATTAGTAGCATTCCAGACTGAGCAGTCAGAGTTAGCAGTGAGTCCTCATCTTTCGAGGACATGATCATTTATTTATTATCTCATTAATTAATTTATAAGTTGGAGTTAGTTGGTGACATATCCCATCAACTCCTTATCCAGACAGTTAAGTTTTAGATATTTTTCAGACTATAGTATATTCAGACAGTATTTTAGTTTTGGGTATTCTATTACCCCACTCAAATATTATATTTTATCAGTCATGCAATTTTGAACCTTATGGCCTTTCAGCCTTTATTTCCGAATTATATTTAGTATGTTATACAGTGTATAGGTACAAATATCAGTCATGGGCTAGCTTGTGGTCCTTCGGGGTCATAGGCACCGTGTAGCATTTTGAGTACCAGATTTGGGGCGTTACATTGCCTCCCCTTATGAATGTTCTAGAAAATGTCAAGATTGCAAGAAAAAACATGATGTAGTGATTAATGCTATTAATGTATTAACTGTTTCTGTAAAGGAATTGACATCTAAGAGGGGTGTCATTCCATCAAAGAGGATTTTGTATCCATCCACTCCATTAGAGATTAAGGCTAAGAGGAGAAGAAAAGTAATTTTTGAGGCATTATCAAGCATCCAAAGAAAGCAAAATTACAACTCCTCTGTCCGTGTTTTACATTGAGAAATATGCAATGGCAAAAGGAGAGAGCAGTACGAGTTGAAGAAGGTGACTATATATGTCTGCTCCAACTAACAAATAGACAGATATCTGTTTCAACAGATGACACATCTGCTAAAAATTATCAAATAAATATATACATCTATTGCAATAGTTGACAAACTTGTTGCATCAGATAAAGTATTTGTTACAACATATGTCTCGTCTATTTTAGCAAATCAAACAATTCTTTGTATTACTTTATTGTACCAACAGATGATCTATCTGCTGCAATAGATGAGTCATATGTTGCAATAGATGGTTCATCCATTGGAAATTATCATGCAGGTCTTCCTCATGTAGAAATTTATCCCAACATTTGATTCATCTGTTTCAACAAAAGTATAATTTGTTTGGGACAATTTAAAATAGGAGGAAAACATGTTTGATTTGCTAGAACAAATGAGTTATCCTTTCCTATTTTGTTGTATCTCCATGATTAGCATTGATCAATTCTGGATTTTCAAGTGGATTAGAAGCTACTGTTGAATAGCATTAATAATATGCTACTCTTTTTATGGTAATACGGCGAATAGAGAGCAAAAAACCGTACATAAGACACAATAAAGATCCACGATGACAAAAGTCGAATTCCATAGCACTGGATGAAGAATAACCTGTCCATATTGAGTAGATCTTTATAACTTGAGTCTATCAAAGTAATAATCTCATCTCTCCTTAGGAATTCTTGGCATCAATACTTAAATTATTGATTTATTTGTTGAGATCTGTACCCATAACAATTTTTTACATTTCATTTATTTGTTGATTTATTTCAGCTAATTTCTGAAGACTTTAATTTATTTTATTTTGTCTATGGATTCTATTTTTTCCTTAGATTTAAACTTATCAATTGAAATGAAATACTAGATTCAAATATTATAACAGATAATATATCTATTACAACATACGACATATCTGTTGAAAAATATCAAACAGATTTAGACATATGTTGCAATAGGTAGGTAATATGTTGGAAATTATCACACAGGTCTTCCTACTATTGCAATAGATAGACTTAGATAGAAATATCGACATAATACAACAGATGACCAACCAATTGCAACAAACTATATGTCAGAACAGGTAGAATATTTGTTACGACGGATGGACAATCTGTTACATTATAAAAAATCAACTTTCATTAGACATAAAAATTGCCACTACATGTAAACAAGTAAAAGTGACTTGAAATAAAAAAGGCGGAACTCATCGACAGTTTTCAGTTTAAACACCCAAAATAAAATAGGAATCAAGTAGACAATGTTCATTTTAAACACGTAAAATAAATAGGCATCAAATGTGTTAATTTGTCACTTTTTGCCTAGTTGGCTGCTCGTGTGTAATTCACGTAGCCAAGGCTCTTTGAACCCCTATTTTTGCTTATTTAGCCCCCAACGGTTATTTTTCTCCCATTGGTCTTATATATTCATATTCTTCCAAAAACTTAACTCTAAATTCCCAAATCTTATTTTTCTTCTCTATTTTTTTCTCTGTCCAAATTTATCTCGATTATTTGTATTTTTTCTGCATATTTTTTTCATTTTTTCCAACTGAGCTAGACAATGTCGAACTTATCTTCCACTGTTTTTTGTGATAAAGATTTTCGATATTGTAAGTGTGGTCATGAAGATCTATTGAAGACTTTTTGAACTCAACAAAATTCAGCTCGTAGGTATTTTACTTGTAAGATTTCAAAGGTAATATTTTTTTTATTTAATTAGTTGATTACTTATTGATTTGTAATTGTATTGTAATTGTGGTCTTATTTTTGTAGAAGTTGGGTAGATGTTATTACTTTGATTGGTATGAAGAACAACACCGTTTACAAGCAAATCGTGTAATCTGCGGTTTGTTGAGGCAAGTCAAGGCTTTTAAAGAGAAACAAAATCGAGCAAGAAGATACTACATTGTTAGCGTTATTGCTACTAGTTTAGCGGTGTTGGGCACATGGATATTCAAGACTAATTGCTGAAATTTTCATGGTGGTGTATTTATATTTGCTACTAGTTTGGTGTCGTTGAGCACATGGATATTCAAGCATACTTATTGGGAAATATGTTGCAAAATGTAGGCCATCTGTGGGAAATTATCAAATAGGTATTTCCACTATTGCAACATATAAGACTATATTTGTACGATACAACAGAGGACTAACCTATTGCAGCAGATAAACTATCTGTCAGAACAGATAAAATCTATTTTACAATAGATGGATAATCTGTTGCATTGTGAACAATTAAAATATCATCAGACAAAAAAAAATTACCCCTACATATATGTATATGTATGTATGTAATGTAATGTAAAGTATCAAACGTTAAGTGACTTGAAATAAAAAAAATGTTATTTCACAAGATCTTCTTTATACACAGGCTCCAAGCGTCTAGTTAGTTCCCCATAAGCCCAGATCTCTTACATGTTTTCCACATCATTATCACACAGAAAGGTCGTTGGTTCGGCCATTTCTGTGCCGATCAGCATACATTCGATGTGTGCAAGAGTGTGCGACCCGTATGCGGGAGCAGTTTCATTTTTTGGAAGGTCAATGTCCTTGTTTCAACCTTCAAAATTCCATGGCTACTTCATCAATACTTTTGTTAGCAAACAATCCATTAGTTTACTCTACCTCAACAAGATGGGGAACAACTCCAACAGTGGTTGCATATAGGTAAAAAAATCGACCTCATCCAAGGCTGGTAAGTTGAATTCATAAACCTTGATCTTTCCCCCTAGAGAAGTATCTCAACATCCCAATAATGTATTCGCAATTCAATATCTTTGGAGTAGGTAGGAACAACAGATTATCCTTGCCGATGATCTATCTGAATGTCTCTCGACCTATCCAGACAATTTATTATCTAATTTGCTCGAACTTAAGTAACTTATATTTTATGACTGGATGTTATCTCAGGTAGATTAATCCTATTACGGTATTAATCATTAAATGAGAGCTTAACCTTCCCACTCCCTGTTGATAATTCGCTTCCTCTAGCTTATTTCTCTATTCGAGCAAACAAACCTAAGGCGTGATCTATTGTTTGCAACCAATAGATTTAAGTATAGAATAATGGAATTTCAAAGAGTTCCTAATACCCTTAGAATTTGTTAAGCACCTAGCTTTATGTCAACACCTAACCCATAGATCCCATAACTCGGGCTAAAGAGTTTAGCCACTCATGTTGTAAAGATCAAAGCAAGAAATTGAATTAATACTTAGAGATATCATACTTACAAAATAGTGAAAAGCAATAATTGTTCTTTGATTCAATCCTTAAAGAAATCCCAAGAAAAATATGAATATGAATCTATCACTGTTAATTGTAATTTCTATTCCCAAAAAAAAACTCGAGAGTAAAACATAGAAACTAAGTCAAAAATATTGAGAATAAAGTTGCTTGTCCGATGCCTGAGGAAACCTTAAACAAATCTTTAAATAGTTTGTTCTAAATATGGAAACAAAATCAAGGTTACAACTTTTCCTCAGAATAGACGACGACATCCGTGATAGCTTATCAACAGTCTGACGACTTATCACGAATGTCGTCAGCTCCTCTTCACTTTTGGCTCTTGTTATCTAAGACTGATGACGACGACGATGGCTTATCAGGATTTTGATGGCCTATCACAAAATGTCATCAACTTTTCCCGCCAAAACTGATCTCCTGTTTAAGGCTGACGTTATCCTTGATAGCTTATCACTAGGCTGACAACTTATCATGAATGGTGTCATCCATACTTGTCTTTTATTTGCTTCACATTTTAGCCTTTTTTCTTCCATTATTTTTGGTTCTCCTACATCTCAACATTTACTGCAAAATCAAAGTAAGACTAATCAAAAACAACTAAAGTTTCTCAAGACCTTGCAATTATTTTGAGTTTAAAGCCTCAAATGTTTTAGCACATCTCACACATCAACACCCTCAACTTAAAACAATTGCTTGTCCTCAAGCAACCAAAACATAACTAAGAGAATACAAAGTATAATTTGGCAGCTAACTACTTATATCAGCTCAGAATAAATTCACCTTCTCTAAGGTCAGTCAATTTAAAGCTCATTGTAGATGTTTTGAAGAACAACCATGCAACTCTCAAGAATCAAGATACGCTCAAGATGGATGCGGTCTTTTCAATCATCATATTATCTTTTTATCATCTTTAACACAACTTTCTCTTTTCTTATTCCTTTTTCACTGCACCCAACTTTTTATTCTTTTCTCTTATTCTACCTCTCTTTATGCTCATTTTGTATCACGCACCCCTATGATATCCACTCTCAAATTAGGTTGTTTGCCTAAGTCAAGGTGCCTAGTGTCCAAGGAGGACCAGGGCTAAAACAGGTTCATTGTGAGGTAAACGGGAAGGTGAGAGGTATCATAGAAAGAAATAGGCATATAGGCTCAAATAAGGGACAAAGGGATATTATTCACATTGTGAAGGTTATTTAGGCTTAAAGTGGGTTACAATCGAGAATGGCCTATGATCCTTTCCTAACCCCTATCCTACAACCTGGGCAAGACTAACAGGGCAAGTTCTAGATTCGTCACACAGCAGGAATTGAGTAAGACCTCATACACAAAAGGCAGACAAGTACATCATATATCACTACTTATCCGATTCATGCAATTTGTTCAGAAAAAATTGTCAAGTCACTAGACTAATGCCACAAAAAAAGCACCATGGTTATTGATGAATGCAATTCACATAGTTATAAATTCAGATCAATGGAGAGGTGCTCATAAGTCAGAAAATAAGCTAACTGCCTCAAGTACCTGTATTACTCCTAATTATCTACCAAAAATTGTTACAACAACATCATACCCTACACCCTCAACTTAAAATTGAAAATAAAGCTAAACCAATGGTTAGAGTATAATTGAAATAACTCAAGCTCGGGGGTCATGGATTTCTGACACTGCTACTGCATCATCTGCTACCTTCTCTCCATCGAGAGCTTTTGGCCCTACATTGGTAGGGGTTTTTATAGATGAGGCACCTATATCCCTAGCTTTCAAAACCTCCTTCCATCTCTCATTGTCCGCTTGGGACTCCATTCTTAGTTTCTTTGACTCTGCTTTTTTGGCCATCTTTTTTGCCTTGTTTTTCACTCTTTTTTTTCTTCACTGTCAGGGTATTCTTTTTTATCTTTGCCCTTGTTCTCACTCTTCTTCTTCTTTTTCTTTGATGAATCTCTAGTGAGGTCAAGCATTGGAATTTCTTCCTCTGATTCATGTATAGCCAGATCTGTCTGCACCATAAATTGGTGCTGCTGCAACACCCTAACATCGACCTTTACCTTATTCAAAGTTGCTCTGAATTTAGCTAGATCAGCCCCTAATATTTCTTTTGCCCGTGCATCAAATCAGTTCTCCAAATCTGTAACCCGTCTAGGCAAAGTCACAAAAGGCTCAAGAGCATCCTTAATTCTCTTGTCTACTGCAGCAGCAAACTGTTTGGCAAAGGCAAGTAGTTGTACCTCATAACATTTTGCTTGTTTGGCCACTTATCTGATATCGATTGGATGAAATACAAATCCTATTGATGCTGTAGGAGCTGAGGGATTGGGTTCATTCTCAGGCACTAAACCTGCCTGTGCTGAAAAAGTTGGTTGTGCAGTTTTAGAATCTTGCACTTCCACATTAGGTGTTGAACCGGCATCTATAACTGGAGGGTCTGCTGCTACCTCTGCACCTCTATCAAGTCTCATTCCTGGCTAATTTTGATCATACCAAATGGGGTTATGAGTTTTTTGGGCAGGTACTTCATCATCAACCCCTGCTATCTCTGGCATATTAGCAGCTCAGCACAACTCTGTGATAATACAAGGGAAAGGATAAGCAGTGTCGGTCCTAAACATTCTAATCTTTATCTCATCAGCAATAATTTCCCAAAATTTTAGGGGAAGTTGTTGCACCATGCTTGCTACTAGGATAGCACAATCATTACCCAGAATGTTGTCTCCATCAGTGGGCATCAGCTAGATACGCACTATCCCCCACCAAAAATTTTCCTCTTGAGTCAAAGAGGACTTATAAATTCTCTCATTTGGGTTGGTCACCCATGCTGGTTCCCTTTAGGCTATGATGTTGGTCAACTACGAACGTTGATTTGATCAATTTTTAATACGAGCATAGACTGATGGTGAGGTGGCCTGAGAAGTGAAGTCGGGGCCATGCAAGAACCTGTTGATGGTTCTGATTGAGCTATCAACCCTTACACCCCTTACCTAAACTCTCTCCAATAGGTGCTGGTCTACAACTATTTCTATTGACCTACACATGTTTTCCAACTGAGTCTAGTAGTTTGCATAAAACTCTCAGACCAGTGCAGGGAAAAATGAGCTTCCCCCTTTTGTAGTCTGTCCCAAGCTGTACTCTTGGAACTTCTGTTCCACTTTAGGATACCTATACAGACCTTTGGTGATAATCCTCTTTTCTTCCTAAATCAGACTTTTAGTCCTTCTTCTATCAGTTCTGCGAAGCCCAGCAATGAAGATGCCCTCTGCCTTGGGAATTTACCATCTAGCATTATATCGTACTTTGGGGTTCTTACATTTGATAAGTGTTCCCCAAATTGGATACTCCTCATCATATTGTTGTTCAGTGGAAGGGGATTCAGATGTTGTTCCCTCAGACTTAAGCTCCTCAGACTCTTCATGTTCTTTCTCTTCAGATTCAGTATGTTCAGAATCATGCTACTCATATTCAGAATGTTTAGATGCCTTCTGCTCAGAAGAAGTTGTTGTTTCAGTGTCCTCACTATCCTCCACCTCAACTAGTGGGGGTGGTGGAGGCTGGTTAAGGCTTTGCTTCTTCTTTCGCTTCCTGAGCATAGGTTCTTTCTCTTCATAATCAGACTCCTCATTGATAAGCTTTCGGTGTACACTTTTTTTTTGTTCGTTCTTTGTAAGCATAGGGTTCTTTTATTTAGGTTCCATTATAGGGTTCCTCTAGCAATAGAAAAACCATTAGTCAATCCTCAAGAGCCTAAACACAAACACATTAAT